>NW_027597685.1:0-70000 GCF_964194155.1 Cetorhinus maximus
TCCTGCTCCTCGGCTCCGTCCGCCGCGAGACACAGGCTCTCGGTCCGGGTGTAGACACAGACCAGGTGCTGACTCCGGGAGTCGCTCCGCTTGTTGACGGTGAATCCGGAGCTGAGGCTGATCGCGCGCCTCAGGCCCGCCCCGCGCGCCCGGAATTTCTTCTCGTTCTCGTAGAGCTCGAGCCGGGCCGGCCCGCTCTCGCTGGCCGCCCGCAGGACGCAGTAGCGCCGGTGCAAACTCTTCCACTTGCGCAAAATCCCGCACTTCCTCAGGTCCCGGTCCGGCGCAGCCTCCGCCATTGCAGCGCCCGGCACCGAATGCAAAGATCCGCCAGCCGCAAAAAAAACCCCTCTCGGAGCTAGCGCCGCTGCATCCTTCCTCCTTTCACATTCCTCCCGCACGGCTCGCCCGCCGCCTTTGCAGATATTTTCTTTTGCACCCACCCCCCGCGGCTGCAAATAAAACTTTGCAATAATTGTCCTTTTCGCCAAATATAAAATAAAATCTCTGCTTCAGGGACTGTGTCTCTCTCTCTCCCCCTCTTTACTCTTCTGCTGAGCCGCTGCTGCTGCCTCTGTGCCAGCGCTGCTCCTTATTGCAGATATATGTGTGCAATGCAATATACACACACACACGTATACACTATTATCTGTGCATATGGATGTTTTTTTTAAACTGCTGGGATGGTTTGCATTTCTAAATAGGGAGCCCCAGACTGACAGGGAGAGAGTGTGTACCTGGGTCCTAGCGCCCTACCCACCCCGTTCCCAACTTATACCCCGGGAGATGAGAGAGAGAGGGGACGGGTATTGGCACCGCTCCCCCCACACACCGCCCTCAGCCACCCCGCTCCCCGTGGTCTTAGCGCCCGCCTCTCCTCCAGATCCCACTGCTTCCCCCCCCAACCAGCAGCCCCCCCCGCCCCTCTCAGGCTCCTGGAGGCCAGGCTCAGGTTGGGTGCAGCGGTGCGGGCTGATCAGCCCCAGGGTGCCTACCCCAGCCGGGTCACGGGGGGAGGTTCGGGAGGGTCGCCTGGAGGTTTGCGCGCCCGCTCCCTCCCCCGACGCCTCGACCTCTCCCCCTCTCCCCCCCACCCCGTGTACTCCCGACGGGGTCCTCCCCATGGGCTCGGTGCCTTCCCCGAGTGAACCCTTCTCCGTTTTGGTGGGTCACCAGCCAGGGTCTCCGGTGAGTCGGCGGGGATGTTTGACCCGCTTCAGGGTCGCTTTGGGGACATTCCCGCTCTCCTCCTGGGAGCCTCCCCGAGTTCCGAGTGGAGCAGTTGCTTCGGGAGTCCTGGTGTCAGAGCGACACGCCCCGCACAGCGGAGACGGTTTTGCCTGATTAGCGCCTCAATGCTGGGCCAGGTGGCCTGGGAGACGACACTGAGGATGTCGAACCATATTTCTTGCTACCAGGTTTGGTCATTCACACACAGACACACCCACAAACACACACACTCAGACACACACACACACACACACACAGACAGACACACACACATACACACAGACACATACACGCACAGACACATACACAGACACTCAGACACATTCACACACAGACAATCACAAACACACACACTCAGACACACAGACAGACACACACACACAGACAGACACACACTCACATACACACAGACAGACACACACACACAGACAGACACACACACACACACAGACAGACACACACTCACATACACACAGACAGACACACACACACAGACAGACACACACTCACACACAGACACATACACACACACAGACACACACACACACACAGACAGACACTCGTACACACAGACACATACACACAGACACACACACACACACAGACACACACACACACAGACACACACACACACAGACACACACTCACACTCACAGACAGACACACACTCACACACACACAGACACACACACACACAGACAGACACACACTCACACACAGACACATACACACACACACACAGACACACACACACACACAGACAGACACTCGTACACACAGACACATACACACAGACACACTCACACACACACAGACACACACACAAACACACAAAGGATTTCCACACTCCCAGCATTCAAACTGCCACCCACTGCCTAATTCATGCAAAGTTTGCGCAGGAGACACTCAATGTGATTGTCCCAAACATAGAAATGGGTTCCTACGCCCAAGCAGACACCTCAGACACCGACCAGTTCAGTGCCCTACTAGCCTGAGCTTCTATAAAGCTAAGCTCTTCCAAGACACTTCTGCCCACACCCCAACTCAAAGTCCCGTTGACCCATCACCCTCCCCACTCTGTGCTTGCCAACCCACACCAGCTCCGGGTCCACCACTCCTCCCTCTCAAAATCCTCATCCTATCAATAAATCCCACCATGGCCTCGCCCCTTCCCTATCTCTGTAATCTCCACCCTCACACCCCCACCCCTCCACTTCACCCCCCGAAAGTGTCTGCGCTCCTCGTATTCTGGTCTCTTGAGCATCTCCTGATTTCTATCTCTCCAGCTTTGATGGCCGTGCCTCCAGCTTCACAGACCCCAAGATCTGGGATTTCCTCTGCCCGCCTATCTCCTCTTTTTTAAGACGCTCCTTAGAAAATACCTCTTTTCTCACCTGTCCTAATGTTCCTTCAGCAGCTCGGTGCCAGTGCTGGTCCTGCAAAGCACCTTTGAGAGCTTTCGTTTCTGCTGATGACCCCTGCAGGCCATAGATGGCAGGGGAGAGAGCCCAAGGACCAAAGCTGGTATTATTTGGTTCCTCTCTCTTGTAGGATGGGAGCTTTATCCCAGCTGGGGACAGACCAGTGATGACAAGGAGCTGAGGAGGCAATGGTTAAAGACCCTGGTGACATTACTGGGACTGCCTGGAGAGTCCGTCTCTCCCCATCCCCACTACTTCCAACTGCAGCTTTGGGTCAGGAGGAGGCCATTCAGCTTGGCTGATCCACACCCGAACTCCATCTCCCTGCCTTAGTTCCCTAACTCTTGATCCCCTCGGCGAACAAAAATCGATCGATCGCCTTTTTTTCTAATTTACAATTGACGCCCCCCCAGCCTCAACAGCTTTTTTTTTTTGGAGAGAGAATGTTCCAGATTTTCCCTCCCCTTTGTGTGAGGAACTGATCCCTGACGTCACCCCTGAACGGCCTGGCTAAAAATTTTGATGAATCTTCCTCCTCGTTCTACCCCCCCCTGCGCCCTCACCAACCGGAAGAAATAGTTTCTCTCTCTCTCGACCCCACTCAATCCTTTAATCAGCCTGAACCCCTCGATTAGATCACCCCTTAATCTTCCACGCTGAACGGAGTACACACCCAGCCTGTGCCCGTCCTCCTGGGTTAGCCTTGTTGGATTGAAGGGTGGAGGGGAAGGTCTGTGAGAGGGTCCAGGGAGAGCGAAATTCGGATGGTGTGTGATGAATTCCGACGGTAAGGTTCTATATAAATGCAAGTTGTTGTTGTTGTTGATTGGACCACCCTGGCAGAGCAGTGGGAACTCGTTCACCTGCGGCCCCATTGGCAGCACAGCCGGAGAGATCAGGAGCACCACAATGTGTCCTGAGGTCTGATATCTCTCCCTCACTCTCCAGCAACTCCAGAGAGGGGGACACAATATATTAATACAGTACCACCCCCCACACCCCCCAACCCCCCTTTTCCCTTGTTCTAACTGGGATACGGACCCACCCAGAGTTGCCCCCCCCCCCCCCTCCCAGCAGTGCAACCCTCACGTAGGCCAGTCCAGCCCAGTTGGAGTCACCTTTTTCAGGTAAACCAGACTGTGGAAAAAACTGTGGAGGGCACTAGGACCCGGTGAGCTCACACGGTCGACGGTCACCATAAAGGGGGGGTGTGCCCTTGTCAACCAATCAGGATCACTGCTCTATTCCTATTTGGCAACAGCGTCAGCCAATCACAGCTTCAGCTGCAGATGGAACCAGACACATTTACAGACGTCTGGGCACTTAAACCAAGTCCTTTATCTCAGCAGCTTCATGTAAACAGAGAGACAACATTATATAACACTGGGGTACAGTACTGGTGGGGACAGCTCTGTCACTGTATAACACAGGGGTACAGTACTGGTGGGGACAGCTCTGTCACTGTATAACACTGGGGTACAGTACTGGTGGGGACAGGTCTGTCACTGTATAACACTGGGGTACAGTACTGGTGGGGACAGGTCTGTCACTGTATAACACTGGGGTACAGTACGGGTGGGGACAGCTCTGTCACTGTATAACACTGGGGTACAGTACTGGTGGGGACAGCTCTGTCACTGTATAACACTGGGATACAGTACTGGTGGGGACGGGTCTGTCTCTGTATAACACTGGGGTACAGTACTGGTGGGGACGGGTCTGTCTCTGTATAACACTGGGGTACAGTACTGGTGGGGACGGGTCTGTCACTGTATAACACTGGGGTACAGTACTGGTGGGGACGGGTCTGTCTCTGTATAACACTGGGGTACAGTACTGGTGGGGACGGGTCTGTCACTGTATAACACTGGGGTACAGTACTGGTGGGACAGGTCTGTCACTGTATAACACTGGGGTACAGTACTGGTGGGGACAGCTCTGTCACTGTATAACACTGGGGTACAGTACTGGTGGGGACGGGTCTGTCACTGTATAACACTGGGGTACAGTACTGGTGGGGACAGGTCTGTCACTGTATAACACTGGGCTACAGTACTGGTGGGGACAGGTCTGTCACTGTATAACACTGGGATACAGCACTGGTGGGGACAGGTCTGTCACTGTATAACACTGGGGTACAGTACTGGTGGGGACAGGTCTGTCAATGTATAACACTGGGGTACAGTACTGGTGGGACAGGTCTGTCACTGTATAACACTGGGGTACAGTACTGATGGGGACAGGTCTGTCACTGTATAACACTGGGGTACAGTACTGGTGGGGACAGGTCTGTCACTGTATAACACTGGGTTACAGTACTGGTGGGGACAGGTCTGTCACTGTATAACACTGGGGTACAGTACTGGTGGGGACAGGTCTGTCACTGTATAACACTGGGGTACAGTACTGGTGGGGACAGGTCTGTCACTGTATAACACTGGGATACAGCACTGGTGGGGACAGGTCTGTCACTGTATAACACTGGGGTACAGTACTGGTGGGGACAGGTCTGTCACAGTATAACACTGGGGTACAGTACTGGTGGGGACAGGTCTGTCACTGTATAACAATGGGGTACAGTACTGGTGGGGACAGGTCTCTCACTGTATAACACTGGGATACAGCACTGGTGGGGACAGATCTGTCTCTGTATAACACTGGGGTACAGTACTGGTGGGGACAGGTCTGTCACTGTATAACACTGGGGTACAGAACTGGTGGGGACAGGTCTGTCACTGTATAACAATGGGTTACAGTGCTGGTGGGGACAGGTCTGTCACTGTATAACACTGGGGTACAGTACTGGTGGGGACAGGTCTGTCACTGTATAACACTGGGGTACAGTACTGGTGGGGACAGGTCTGTCACTGTATAACACTGGGATAGAGCACTGGTGGGGACAGGTCTGTCTCTGTATAACACTGGGGTACAGTACTGGTGGGGACAGGTCTGTCACTGTATAACACTGGGGTACAGTACTGGTGGGGACAGGTCTGTCACTGTATAACGCAGGGGTACAGTACTGGTGGGGACAGGTCTGTCACTGTATAACACTGGGGTACAGTACTGGTGGGGACGGGTCTGTCACTGTATAACACTGGGGTACAGTACTGGTGGGGACGGGTCTGTCACTGTATAACACTGGGGTACAGTACTGGTGGGGATGGGTCTGTCACTGTATAACACTGGGGTACAGCACTGCTGGGGACAGGTCTGTCACTGTATAACACTGGGGTACAGTACTGGTGGGGACAGGTCTGTCACTGTATAACACTGGGGTACAGTACTGGTGGGGACAGGTCTGTCACTGTATAACACTGGGGTACAGTACTGGTGGGGACGGGTCTGTCACTGTATAACACTGGGGTGCAGTACTGGTGGGGACGGGTCTGTCACTGTATAACACTGGGGTACAGTACTGGTGGGGACAGGTCTGTCACTGCATAACACTGGGGTACAGTACTGGTGGGGACAGGTCTGTCACTGTATAACACAGGGGTACAGTACTGGTGGGGACGGGTCGGTCACTGTATAACACTGGGGTACAGTACTGGTGGGGACAGGTCTGTCACTGTATAACACTGGGTTACAGTACTGGTGGGGACCGGTCTGTCACTGTATAACACTGGGGTACAGTACTGGTGGGGACAGGTCTGTCACTGTATAACACTGTGGTACAGTACTGGTGGGGACAGGTCTGTCACTGTATAACACTGGGATACAGTACTGGTGGGGACAGGTCTGTCACTGTATAACACTGGGGTACAGTACTGGTGGGGACAGGTCTGTCACTGTATAACACTGGGGTACAGTACAGGTGGGGACAGGTCTGTCACTGTATAACACTGGGGTACAATACTGATGGGGACAGGTCTGTCACTGTATAACACTGGGGTACAGTACTGGTGGGGACAGGTCTGTCACTGTATAACACTGGGTTACAGTACTGGTGGGGACAGGTCTGTCACTGTATAACACTGGGGTACAGTACTGGTGGGGACAGGTCTGTCACTGTATAACACTGGGGTACAGTACTGGTGGGGACAGGTCTGTCACTGTATAACACTGGGAAACAGCACTGGTGGGGACAGGTCTGTCACTGTATAACACTGGGGTACAGTACTGGTGGGGACAGGTCTGTCACTGTATAACACTGGGGTACAGTACTGGTGGGGACAGGTCTGTCACTGTATAACAATGGGGTACAGTACTGGTGGGGACAGGTCTGTCACTGTATAACACTGGGATACAGCACTGGTGGGGACAGGTCTGTCTCTGTATAACACTGGGGTACAGTACTGGTGGGGAAAGGTCTGTTACTGTATAACACTGGGGTACAGTACTGGTGGGGACAGGTCTGTCACTGTATAACACTGGGTTACAGTACTGGTGGGGACAGGTCTGTCACTGTATAACACTGGGGTACAGTACTGGTGGGGAGGGGTCTGTCACTGTATAACACTGGGGTACAGTACTGGTGGGGACAGGTCTGTCACTGTATAACACTGGGATACAGTACTGGTGGGGACAGGTCTGTCTCTGTATAACACTGGGGTACAGTACTGGTGGGGACAGGTCTGTCACTGTATAACACTGGGGTACAGTACTGGTGGGGACAAGTCTGTCACTGTATAACACAGGGGTACAGTACTGGTGGGGACAGGTCTGTCACTGTATAACACTGGGGTACCGTACTGGTGGGGACGGGTCTGTCACTGTATAACACTGGGGTACAGTACTGGTGGGGATGGGTCTGTCACTGTATAATACTGGGGTACAGCCCTGCTGGGGACAGGTCTGTCACTGTATAACACTGGGGTACAGTACTGGTGGGGACAGGTCTGTCCCTGTATAACACTGGGGTACAGTACTGGTGGTGACAGGTCTCTCACTGTATAACACTGGGGTACAGTACTGGTGGGGACGGGTCTGTCACTGTATAACACTGGGGTGCAGTACTGGTGGGGACGGGTCTGTCACTGTATAACACTGGGATACTGTACTGGTGGGGACAGGTCTGTCACTGTATAACACTGGGGTACAGTACTGGTGGGGACGGGTCTGTCACTGTATAACACTGGGGTACAGTACTGGTGGGGACAGGTCTGTCACTGTATAACACTGGGGTACAGTACTGGTGGGGACAGGTCAGTCACTGTATAACACTGGGATATAGTACTGGTGGGGACAGGTCTGTCACTGTATAACACTGGGGTACAATACTGGTGGGGATGGGTCTGTCACTGTATAACACTGGGACACAGAACTGGTGGGGACAGGTCTGTCACTGTATAACACTGGGGTACAGTACTGGTGTGGACGGGTCTGTTACTGTATAACACTGGGATACAGTACTGGTGGGGACAGGTCTGTCACTGTATAACACTGGGGTACAGGACTGGTGGGGACGGGTCTGTCACTGAATAACACTGGGGTACAGTACTGGTGGGGACAGGTCTCTCACTGTGTAACACTGGGGTACAGTACTGGTGGGGACGGGTCTGTCACTGTATAACACTGGGGTACAGTACTGGTGGGGACGGGTCTGTCACTGTATAACACTGGGGTACAGTACTGGTGGGGATGGGTCTGTCACTGTATAACACTGGGGTACAGTACGGGTGGGGACGGGTCTGTCACTGTATAACACAGGGGTACAGTACTGGTGGGGACAGGTATGTCACTGTATAACACTGGGGTACAGTACTGGTGGGGACGGGTCTGTCACTGTATAACACTGGGGTACAGTACTGGTGGGGACGGGTCTGTCACTGTATAACACTGCGGTACAGTACTGGTGGGACAGGTCTGTCACTGTATAACACTGGGGTACAGTACTGGTGGGGACAGCTCTGTCACTGTATAACACTGGGGTACAGTACTGGTGGGGACGGGTCTGTCACTGTATAACACTGGGGTACAGTACTGGTGGGGACAGGTCTGACACTGTATAACACTGGGGTACAGTATTGGTGGGGACAGGTCTGTCACTGTATAACACTGGGATACAGCACTGGTGGGGACAGGTCTGTCACTGTATAACACTGGGGTACAGTACTGGTGGGGACAGGTCTGTCAATGTATAACACTGGGGTACAGTACTGGTGGGACAGGTCTGTCACTGTATAACACTGGGGTACAGTACTGATGGGGACAGGTCTGTCACTGTATAACACTGGGGTACAGTACTGGTGGGGACAGGTCTGTCACTGTATAACACTGGGTTACAGTACTGGTGGGGACAGGTCTGTCACTGTATAACACTGGGGTACAGTACTGGTGGGGACAGGTCTGTCACTGTATAACACTGGGGTACAGTACTGGTGGGGACAGGTCTGTCACTGTATAACACTGGGATACAGCACTGGTGGGGACAGGTCTGTCACTGTATAACACTGGGGTACAGTACTGGTGGGGACAGGTCTGTCACTGTATAACACTGGGGTACAGTACTGGTGGGGACAGGTCTGTCACTGTATAACAATGGGGTACAGTACTGGTGGGGACAGGTCTCTCACGGTATAACACTGGGATACAGCACTGGTGGGGACAGATCTGTCTCTGTATAACACTGGGGTACAGTACTGGTGGGGACAGGTCTGTCACTGTATAACACTGGGGTACAGTACTGGTGGGGACAGGTCTGTCACTGTATAACAATGGGTTACAGTGCTGGTGGGGACAGGTCTGTCACTGTATAACACTGGGGTACAGTACTGGTGGGGACAGGTCTGTCACTGTATAACACTGGGGTACAGTACTGGTGGGGACAGGTCTGTCACTGTATAACACTGGGATAGCGCACTGGTGGGGACTGGTCTGTCTCTGTATAACACTGGGGTACAGTACTGGTGGGGACAGGTCTGTCACTGTATAACACTGGGGTACAGTACTGGTGGGGACAGGTCTGTCACTGTATAACGCAGGGGTACAGTACTGGTGGAGACAGGTCTGTCACTGTATAACACTGGGGTACAGTACTGGTGGGGACGGGTCTGTCACTGTATAACACTGGGGTACAGTACTGGTGGGGAGGGGTCTGTCACTGTATAACACTGGGGTACAGCACTGCTGGGGACAGGTCTGTCACTGTATAACACTGGGGTACAGTACTGGTGGGGACAGGTCTGTCACTGTATAACACTGGGGTACAGTACTGGTGGGGACAGGTCTGTCACTGTATAACACTGGGGTACAGTACTGGTGGGGACGGGTCTGTCACTGTATAACACTGGGGTGCAGTACTGGTGGGGACGGGTCTGTCACTGTATAACACTGGGGTACAGTACTGGTGGGGACAGGTCTGTCACTGCATAACACTGGGGTACAGTACTGGTGGGGACAGGTCTGTCACTGTATAACACAGGGGTACAGTACTGGTGGGGACGGGTCGGTCACTGTATAACACTGGGGTACAGTACTGGTGGGGACAGGTCTGTCACTGAATAACACTGGGTTACAGTACTGGTGGGGACCGGTCTGTCACTGTATAACACTGGGGTACAGTACTGGTGGGGACAGGTCTGTCACTGTATAACACTGGGGTACAGTACTGGTGGGGACAGGTCTGTCACTGTATAACACTGGGATACAGCACTGGTGGGGACAGGTCTGTCACTGCATAACACTGGGGTACAGTACTGGTGGGGACAGGTCTGTCACTGTATAACACTGGGGAACAGTACAGGTGGGGACAGGTCTGTCACTGTATAACACTGGGGTACAGTACTGATGGGGACAGGTCTGTCACTGTATAACACTGGGGTACAGTACTGGTGGGGACAGGTCTGTCACTGTATAACACTGGGTTACAGTACTGGTGGGGACAGGTCTGTGACTGTATAACACTGGGGTACAGTACTGGTGGGGACAGGTCTGTCACTGTATAACACTGGGGTACAGTACTGGTGGGGACAGGTCTGTCACTGTATAACACTGGGAAACAGCTCTGGTGAGGACAGGTCTGTCACTGTATAACACTGGGGTACAGTACTGGTGGGGACAGGTCTGTCACTGTATAACACTGGGGTACAGTACTGGTGGGGACAGGTCTGTCACTGTATAACAATGGGGTACAGTACTGGTGGGGACAGGTCTGTCACTGTATAACACTGGGATACAGCACTGGTGGGGACAAGTCTGTCTCTGTATAACACTGGGGTACAGTACTGGTGGGGACAGGTCTGTCACTGTATAACACTGGGTTACAGTACTGGTGGGGACAGGTCTGTCACTGTATAACACTGGGGTACAGTACTGGTGGGGAGGGGTCTGTCACTGTATAACACTGGGGTTCAGTACTGGTGGGGACAGGTCTGTCACTGTATAACACTGGGATACAGTACTGGTGGGGACAGGTCTGTCTCTGTATAACACTGGGGTACAGTACTGGTGGGGACAGGTCTGTCACTGTATAACACTGGGGTACAGTACTGGTGGGGACAGGTCTGTCACTGTATAACACAGGGGTACAGTACTGGTGGGGACAGGTCTGTCACTGTGTAACACTGGGGTACCGTACTGGTGGGGACGGGTCTGTCACTGTATAACACTGGGGTACAGTACTGGTGGGGATGGGTCTGTCACTGTATAATACTGGGGTACAGCCCTGCTGGGGACAGGTCTGTCACTGTATAACACTGGGGTACAGTACTGGTGGGGACAGGTCTGTCCCTGTATAACACTGGGGTACAGTACTGGTGGTGACAGGTCTCTCACTGTATAACACTGGGGTACAGTACTGGTGGGGACGGGTCTGTCACTGTATAACACTGGGGTGCAGTACTGGTGGGGACGGGTCTGTCACTGTATAACACTGGGATACAGTACTGGTGGGGACAGGTCTGTCACTGTATAACACTGGGGTACAGTACTGGTGGGGACGGGTCTGTCACTGTATAACACTGGGGTACAGTACTGGTGGGGACAGGTCTGTCACTGTATAACACTGGGGTACAGTACTGGTGGGGACAGGTCAGTCACTGTATAACACTGGGGTACAGTACGGTTGGGGACGGGTCTGTCACTGTATAACACAGGGGTACAGTACCGGTGGGGACAGGTCTGTCACTGTATAACACTGGGGTACAGTACTGGTGGGGACAGGTCTGTCACTGTATAACACTGGGGTACAGTACTGGTGGGGACAGGTCTGTCACTGTATAACACTGGGGTACAGTACTGGTGGGGACAGGTCTGTCACTGTATAACACTGGGGTACAGTACTGGTGGGGAAGGGTCTGTCACTGTATAACACAGGGGTGCAGTACTGGTGGGGACGGGTCTGTCACTGTATAACACTGGGGTACAGTACTGGTGGGGACAGGTCTGTCACTGCATAACACTGGGGTACAGTACGGGTGGGGACAGGTCTGTCACTGTATAACACAGGGGTACAGTACTGGTGCGGACGGGTCGGTCACTGTATAACACTGGGGTACAGTACTGGTGGGGACAGGTCTGTCACTGTATAACACTGGGTTACAGTACTGGTGGGGACCGGTCTGTCACTGTATAACACTGGGGTACAGTACTGGTGGGGACAGGTCTGTCACTGTATAACACTGGGGTACAGTACTGGTGGGGACAGGTCTGTCACTGTATAACACTGGGATACAGCACTGGTGGGGACAGGTCTGTCACTGTATAACACTGGGGTACAGTAAAGGTGGGGACAGGTCTGTCACTGTATAACACTGGCGTACAGTACAGGTGGGGACAGGTCTGTCACTGTATAACACTGGGGTACAGTACTGATGGGGACAGGTGTGTCACTATATAACACTGGGGTACAGTACTGGTGGGGACAGGTCTGTCACTGTATAACACTGGGTTACAGTACTGGTGGGGACAGGTCTGTCACTGTATAACACTGGGGTACAGTACTGGTGGGGACAGGTCTGTCACTGTATAACACTGGGGTACAGTACTGGTGGGGACAGGTCTGTCACTGTATAACACTGGGAAACAGCACTGGTGGGGACAGGTCTGTCACTGTATAACACTGGGGTACAGTACTGGTGGGGACAGGTCTGTCACTGTATAACACTGGGGTACAGTACTGGTGGGGACAGGTCTGTCACTGTATAACAATGGGGTACAGTACTGGTGGGGACAGGTCTGTCACTGTATAACACTGGGATACAGCACTGGTGGGGACAAGTCTGTCTCTGTATAACACTGGGGTACAGTACTGGTGGGGACAGGTCTGTCACTGTATAACACTGGGTTACAGTACTGGTGGGGACAGGTCTGTCACTGTATAACACTGGGGTACAGTACTGGTGGGGAGGGGTCTGTCACTGTATAACACTGGGGTACAGTACTGGTGGGGACAGGTCTGTCACTGTATAACACTGGGATACAGTACTGGTTGGGACAGGTCTGTCTCTGTATAACACTGGGGTACAGTACTGGTGGGGACAGGTCTGTCACTGTATAACACTGGGGTACAGTACTGGTGGGGACAGGTCTGTCACTGTATAACACAGGGGTACAGTACTGGTGGGGACAGGTCTGTCACTGTATAACCCTGGGGTACCGTACTGGTGGGGACGGGTCTGTCACTGTATAACACTGGGGTACAGTACTGGTGGGGATGGGTCTGTCACTGTATAATACTGGGGTACAGCCCTGCTGGGGACAGGTCTGTCACTGTATAACACTGGGGTACAGTACTGGTGGGGACAGGTCTCTCCCTGTATAACACTGGGGTACAGTACTGGTGGTGACAGGTCTCTCACTGTATAACACTGGGGTACAGTACTGGTGGGGACGGGTCTGTCACTGTATAACACTGGGGTGCAGTACTGGTGGGGACGGGTCTGTCACTGTATAACACTGGGATACAGTACTGGTGGGGACAGGTCTGTCACTGTATAACACTGGGGTACAGTACTGGTGGGGACAGGTCTGTCACTGTATAACGGAGGGGTACAGTACTGGTGGGGACAGGTCTGTCACTGTATAACACTGGGGTACAGTACTGGTGGGGACGGGTCTGTCACTGTATAACACTGGGGTACAGTACTGGTGGGGAGGGGTCTGTCACTGTATAACACTGGGGTACAGCACTGCTGGGGACAGGTCTGTCACTGTATAACACTGGGGTACAGTACTGGTGGGGACAGGTCTGTCACTGTATAACACTGGGGTACAGTACTGGTGGGGACAGGTCTGTCACTGTATAACACTGGGGTACAGTACTGGTGGGGACGGGTCTGTCACTGTATAACACTGGGGTGCAGTACTGGTGGGGACGGGTCTGTCACTGTATAACACTGGGGTACAGTACTGGTGGGGACAGGTCTGTCACTGCATAACACTGGGGTACAGTACTGGTGGGGACAGGTCTGTCACTGTATAACACAGGGGTACAGTACTGGTGGGGACGGGTCGGTCACTGTATAACACTGGGGTACAGTACTGATGGGGACAGGTCTGTCACTGAATAACACTGGGTTACAGTACTGGGGGGGACCGGTCTGTCACTGTATAACACTGGGGTACAGTACTGGTGGGGACAGGTCTGTCACTGTATAACACTGGGGTACAGTACTGGTGGGGACAGGTCTGTCACTGTATAACACTGGGATACAGCACTGGTGGGGACAGGTCTGTCACTGCATAACACTGGGGTACAGTACTGGTGGGGACAGGTCTGTCACTGTATAACACTGGGGTACAGTACAGGTGGGGACAGGTCTGTCACTGTGTAACACTGGGGTACAGTACTGATGGGGACAGGTCTGTCACTGTATAACACTGGGGTACAGTACTGGTGGGGACAGGTCTGTCACTGTATAACACTGGGTTACAGTACTGGTGGGGACAGGTCTGTCACTGTATAACACTGGGGTACAGTACTGGTGGGGACAGGTCTGTCACTGTATAACACTGGGGTACAGTACTGGTGGGGACAGGTCTGTCACTGTATAACACTGGGAAACAGCACTGGTGAGGACAGGTCTGTCACTGTATAACACTGGGGTACAGTACTGGTGGGGACAGGTCTGTCACTGTATAACACTGGGGTACAGTACTGGTGGGGACAGGTCTGTCACTGTATAACAATGGGGTACAGTACTGGTGGGGACAGGTCTGTCACTGTATAACACTGGGATACAGCACTGGTGGGGACAAGTCTGTCTCTGTATAACACTGGGGTACAGTACTGGTGGGGACAGGTCTGTCACTGTATAACACTGGGTTACAGTACTGGTGGGGACAGGTCTGTCACTGTATAACACTGGGGTACAGTACTGGTGGGGAGGGGTCTGTCACTGTATAACACTGGGGTACAGTACTGGTGGGGACAGGTCTGTCACTGTATAACACTGGGATACAGTACTGGTGGGGACAGGTCTGTCTCTGTATAACACTGGGGTACAGTACTGGTGGGGACAGGTCTGTCACTGTATAACACTGGGGTACAGTACTGGTGGGGACAGGTCTGTCACTGTATAACACAGGGGTACAGTACTGGTGGGGACAGGTCTGTCACTGTGTAACACTGGGGTACCGTACTGGTGGGGACGGGTCTGTCACTGTATAACACTGGGGTACAGTACTGGTGGGGATGGGTCTGTCACTGTATAATACTGGGGTACAGCCCTGCTGGGGACAGGTCTGTCACTGTATAACACTGGGGTACAGTACTGGTGGGGACAGGTCTGTCCCTGTATAACACTGGGGTACAGTACTGGTGGTGACAGGTCTCTCACTGTATAACACTGGGGTACAGTACTGGTGGGGACGGGTCTGTCACTGTATAACACTGGGGTGCAGTACTGGTGGGGACGGTTCTGTCACTGTATAACACTGGGATACAGTACTGGTGGGGACAGGTCTGTCACTGTATAACACTGGGGTACAGTACTGGTGGGGACGGGTCTGTCACTGTATAACACTGGGGTACAGTACTGGTGGGGACAGGTCTGTCACTGTATAACACTGGGGTACAGTACTGGTGGGGACAGGTCAGTCACTGTATAACACTGGGGTACAGTACGGGTGGGGACGGGTCTGTCACCGTATAACACAGGGGTACAGTACCGGTGGGGACAGGTCTGTCACTGTATAACACTGGGGTACAGTACTGGTGGGGACAGGTCTGTCACTGTATAACACTGGGGTACAGTACTGGTGGGGACAGGTCTGTCACTGTATAACACTGGGGTACAGTACTGGTGGGGACAGGTCTGTCACTGTATAACACTGGGGTACAGTACTGGTGGGGACGGGTCTGTCACTGTATAACACTGGGGTGCAGTACTGGTGGGGACGGGTCTGTCACTGTATAACACTGGGGTACAGTACTGGTGGGGACAGGTCTGTCACTGCATAACACTGGGGTACAGTACGGGTGGGGACAGGTCTGTCACTGTATAACACAGGGGTACAGTACTGGTGGGGACGGGTCGGTCACTGTATAACACTGGGGTACAGTACTGGTGGGGACAGGTCTGTCACTGTATAACACTGGGTTACAGTACTGGTGGGGACCGGTCTGTCACTGTATAACACTGGGGTACAGTACTGGTGGGGACAGGTCTGTCACTGTATAACACTGGGGTACAGTACTGGTGGGGACAGGTCTGTCACTGTATAACACTGGGATACAGCACTGGTGGGGACAGGTCTGTCACTGTATAACACTGGGGTACAGTACTGGTGGGGACAGGTCTGTCACTGTATAACACTGGCGTACAGTACAGGTGGGGACAGGTCTGTCACTGTATAACACTGGGGTACAGTACTGATGGGGACAGGTGTGTCACTATATAACACTGGGGTACAGTACTGGTGGGGACAGGTCTGTCACTGTATAACACTGGGTTACAGTACTGGTGGGGACAGGTCTGTCACTGTATAACACTGGGGTACAGTACTGGTGGGGACAGGTCTGTCACTGTATAACACTGGGGTACAGTACTGGTGGGGACAGGTCTGTCACTGTATAACACTGGGAAACAGCACTGGTGGGGACAGGTCTGTCACTGTATAACACTGGGGTACAGTACTGGTGGGGACAGGTCTGTCACTGTATAACACTGGGGTACAGTACTGGTGGGGACAGGTCTGTCACTGTATAACAATGGGGTACAGTACTGGTGGGGACAGGTCTGTCACTGTATAACAATGGGATACAGCACTGGTGGGGACAAGTCTGTCTTTGTATAACACTGGGGTACAGTACTGGTGGGGACAGGTCTGTCACTGTATAACACTGGGTTACAGTACTGGTGGGGACAGGTCTGTCACTGTATAACACTGGGGTACAGTACTGGTGGGGAGGGGTCTGTCACTGTATAACACTGGGGTACAGTACTGGTGGGGACAGGTCTGTCACTGTATAACACTGGGATACAGTACTGGTGGGGACAGGTCTGTCTCTGTATAACACTGGGGTACAGTACTGGTGGGGACAGGTCTGTCACTGTATAACACTGGGGTACAGTACTGGTGGGGACAGGTCTGTCACTGTATAACACAGGGGAACAGTACTGGTGGGGACAGGTCTGTCACTGTATAACCCTGGGGTACCGTACTGGTGGGGACGGGTCTGTCACTGTATAACACTGGGGTACAGTACTGGTGGGGATGGGTCTGTCACTGTATAATACTGGGGTACAGCCCTGCTGGGGACAGGTCTGTCACTGTATAACACTGGGGTACAGTACTGGTGGGGACAGGTCTCTCCCTGTATAACACTGGGGTACAGTACTGGTGGTGACAGGTCTCTCACTGTATAACACTGGGGTACAGTACAGGTGGGGACGGGTCTGTCACTGTATAACACTGGGGTGCAGTACTGGTGGGGACGGGTCTGTCACTGTATAACACTGGGATACACTACTGGTGGGGACAGGTCTGTCACTGTATAACACTGGGGTACAGTACTGGTGGGGACGGGTCTGTCACTGTATAACACTGGGGTACAGTACTGGTGGGGACAGGTCTGTCACTGTATAACACTGGGGTACAGTACTGGTGGGGACAGGTCAGTCACTGTATAACACTGGGGTACAGTACGGGTGGGGACGGGTCTGTCACTGTATAACACAGGGGTACAGTACTGGTGGGGACAGGTCTGACACTGTATAACACTGGGGTACAGTACTGGTGGGGACAGGTCTGTCACTGTATAACACTGGGGTACAGTACTGGTGGGGACAGGTCTGTCACTGTATAACACTGGGGTACAGTACTGGTGGGGACAGGTCTGTCACTGTATAACACTGGGGTACAGTACTGGTGGGGACGGGTCTGTCACTGTATAACACTGGGGTGCAGTACTGGTGGGGACGGGTCTGTCACTGTATAACACTGGGGTACAGTACTGGTGGGGACAGGTCTGTCACTGCATAACACTGGGGTACAGTACTGGTGGGGACAGGTCTGTCACTGTATAACACTGGGGTACAGTACTGGTGGGGACGGGTCGGTCACTGTATAACACTGGGGTACAGTACTGGTGGGGACAGGTCTGTCACTGTATAACACTGGGTTACAGTTCTGGTGGGGACGGGTCTGTCACTGTATAACACTGGGGTACAGTACTGGTGGGGACAGGTCTGTCACTGTATAACACTGGGGTACAGTACTGGTGGGGACAGGTCTGTCACTGTATAACACTGGGATACAGCACTGGTGGGGACAGGTCTGTCACTGTATAACACTGGGGTACAGTACTGGTGGGGACAGGTCTGTCACTGTATAACACTGGGGTACAGTACAGGTGGGGACAGGTCTGTCACTGTATAACACTGGGGTACAGTACTGATGGGGACAGGTCTGTCACTGTATAACACTGGGGTACAGTACTGGTGGGGACAGGTCTGTCACTGTATAACACTGGGTTACAGTACTGGTGGGGACAGGTCTGTCACTGTATAACACTGGGGTACAGTACTGGTGGGGACAGGTCTGTCACTGTATAACACTGGGGTACAGTACTGGTGGGGACAGGTCTGTCACTGCATAACACTGGGGTACAGTACTGGTGGGGACAGGTCTGTCACTGTATAACACAGGGGTACAGTACTGGTGGGGTCGGGTCGGTCACTGTATAACACTGGGGTACAGTACTGGTGGGGACAGGTCTGTCACTGTATAACACTGGGTTACAGTACTGGTGGGGACCGGTCTGTCACTGCATAACACTGGGGTACAGTACTGGTGGGGACAGGTCTGTCACTGTATAACACTGGGGTACAGTACTGGTGGGGACAGGTCTGTCACTGTATAACACTGGGATACAGCACTGGTGGGGACAGGTCTGTCACTGTATAACACTGGGGTACAGTACTGGTGGGGACAGGTCTGTCACTGTATAACACTGGGGTACAGTATAGGTGGGGACAGGTCTGTCTCTGTATAACACTGGGGTACAGTACTGATGGGGACAGGTCTGTCACTGTATAACACTGGGGTACAGTACTGGTGGGGACAGGTCTGTCACTGTATAACACTGCGTTACAGTACTGGTGGGGACAGGACTGTCACTGTATAACACTGGGGTACAGTACTGGTGGGGACAGGTCTGTCACTGTATAACACTGGGGTACAGTACTGGTGGGGACAGGTCTGTCACTGTATAACACTGGGAAACAGCACTGGTGGGGACAGGTCTGTCACTGTATAACACTGGGGTACAGTACTGGTGGGGACAGGTCTGTCACTGTATAACACTGGGGTACAGTACTGGTGGGGACAGGTCTGTCACTGTATAACAATGGGGTACAGTACTGGTGGGGACAGGTCTGTCACTGTATAACACTGGGATACAGCACTGGTGGGGACAAGTCTGTCTCTGTATAACACTGGGGTACAGTACTGGTGGGGACAGGTCTGTCAATGTATAACACTGGGTTACAGTACTGGTGGGGACAGGTCTGTCACTGTATAACACTGGGGTACAGTACTGGTGGGGAGGGGTCTGTCACTGTATAACGCTGGGGTACAGTACTGGTGGGGACGGGTCTGTCACTTTATAACACTGGGATACAGTACTGGTGGGGACAGGTCTGTCACTGTATAACACTGGGGTACAGTACTGGTGGGGACGGGTCTGTCACTGTATAACACTGGGGTACAGTACTGGTGGGGACAGGTCTGTCACTGTATAACACTGGGGTACAGTACTGGTGGGGACAGGTCAGTCACTGTATAACACTGGGGTACAGTACGGGTGGGGACGGGTCTGTCACTGTATAACACAGGGGTACAGTACTGGTGGGGACAGGTCTGTCACTGTATAACACTGGGGTACAGTACTGGTGGGGACAGGTCTTTCACTGTATAACACTGGGGTACAGTACTGGTGGGGACGGGTTTGTCACTGTATAACACAGGGGTACAGTACTGGTGGGAACGGGTCCGTAACTGTATAACACTGGGGTACAGTACTGGTGGGGATGGGTCTGTCACTGTATAACACTGGGATACAGAACTGGTGGGGACATGTCTGTCACTGTATAAGACTGGGGTACAGTACTGGTGTGGACAGCTCTATTACTGTATAACACTGGGATACAGTACTGTTGGGGACAGGTCTGTCACTTTATAACACTGGGGTACAGTACTGGTGGGGACAGGTCTGTCACTGTATAACACTGGGGTACAGTACTGGTGGGGACAGGTCTGTCACTGTATAACACTGGGGTACAGTACTGGTGGGGTCAGGTCTGTCACTGTATAACACTGGGGTACAGTACTGGTGGGGACAGGTCTGTCACTGCATAACACTGGGGTACAGTACTGGTGGGGACAGGTCTATCACTGAATAACACAGGGGTACAGTACTGGTGGGGACTGGTCGGTCACTGTATAACACTGTGGTACAGTACTGGTGGGGACAGGTCTGTCACTGTATAACACTGGGTTACAGTACTGGTGGGGACCGGTCTGTCACTGTATAACAATGGGGTACAGTACTGGTGGGGACAGGTCTGTCACTGTATAACACTGGGGTACAGTACTGGTGGGGACAGGTCTGTCACTGTATAACACTGGGATACAGCACTGGTGGGGACAGGTCTGTCACTGTATAACACTGGGGTACAGTACTGGTGGGGACAGGTCTGTCACTGTATAACACTGGGGTACAGTACAGGTGGGGACAGGTCTGTCACTGTATAACACTGGGAAACAGCACTGGTGGGGACAGGTCTGTCACTGTATAACACTGGGGTACAGTACTGGTGGGGACAGGTCTGTCACTGTATAACACTGGGGTACAGTACTGGTGGGGACAGGTCTGTCACTGTATAACACTGGGAAACAGCACTGGTGGGGACAGGTCTGTCACTGTATAACACTGGGGTACAGTACTGGTGGGGACAGGTCTGTCACTGTATAACACTGGGGTACAGTACTGGTGGGGACAGGTCTGTCACTGTATAACAATGGGGTACAGTACTGGTGGGGACAGGTCTGTCACTGTATAAAACTGGGATACAGCACTGGTGGGGACAAGTCTTCTCTGTATAACACTGGGGTACAGTACTGGTGGGGACAGGTCTGTCACTGTATAACACTGGGTTACAGTACTGGTGGGGACAGGTCTGTCACTGTATAACACTGGGGTACAGTACTGGTGGGGAGGGGTCTGTCACTGTATAACACTGGGGTACAGTACTGGTGGGTACAGGTCTGTCACTGTATAACACTGGGATACAGTACTGGTGGGGACAGGTCTGTCTCTGTATAACACTGGGGTACATTACTGGTGGGGACAGGTCTGTCACTGTATAACACTGGGGTACAGTACTGGTGGGGACAGGTCTGTCACTGTATAACACTGGGGTACAGTACTGGTGGGGACAGGTCTGTCCCTGTATAACACTGGGGTACAGTACTGGTGGTGACAGGTCTCTCACTGTATAACACTGGGGTACAGTACTGGTGGGGACGGGTCTGTCACTGTATAACACTGGGGTACAGTACTGGTGGGGACAGGTCTGTCACTGTATAACACTGGGTTACAGTACTGGTGGGGACAGGTCAGTCACTGTATAACACTGGGGTACAGTACTGGTGGGGACAGGTCTGTCACTGTATAACACTGGTGTACAGTACTGGTGGGGACAGGTCTGTCACTGTATAACACTGGGAAACAGCACTGGTGGGGACAGGTCTGTCACTGTATAACACTGGGGTACAGTACTGGTGGGGACAGGTCTGTCACTGTATAACACTGGGGTACAGTACTGGTGGGGACAGGTCTGTCACTGTATAACAATGGGGTACAGTACTGGTGGGGACAGGTCTGTCACTGTATAACACTGGGATACAGCACTGGTGGTGACAGGTCTGTCTCTGTATAACACTGGGGTACAGTACTGGTGGGGACAGGTCTGTTACTGTATAACACTGGGGTCCAGTACTGGTGGGGAGAGGTCTGTCACTGTATAACACTGGGTTACAGTACTGGTGGGGACAGGTCTGTCACTGTATAACACTGGGGTACAGTACTGGTGGGGAGGGGTCTGTCACTGTATAACACTGGGGTACAGTACTGGTGGGGACAGGTCTGTCACTGTATAACACTGGGATACAGTACTGGTGGGGACAGGTCTGTCTCTGTATAACACTGGGGTACAGTACTGGTGGGGACAGGTCTGTCACTGTATAACACTGGGGTACAGTACTGGTGGGGACAGGTCTGTCACTGTATAACACAGGGGTACAGTACTGGTGGGGACAGGTCTGTCACTGTATAACACTGGGGTACCGTACTGGTGGGGACGGGTCTGTCACTGTATAACACTGGGGTACAGTACTGGTGGGGATGAGTCTGTCACTGTATAATACTGGGGTACAGCCCTGCTGGGGACTGGTCTGTCACTGTATAACACTGGGGTACAGTACTGGTGGGGACAGGTCTGTCCCTGTATAACACTGGGGTACAGTACTGGTGGTGACAGGTCTCTCACTGTATAACACTGGGGTACAGTACTGGTGGGGACGGGTCTGTCACTGTATAACACTGGGGTGCAGTACTGGTGGGGACGGGTCTGTCACTGTATAACACTGGGATACAGTACTGGTGGGGACAGGTCTGTCACTGTATAACACTGGGGTACAGTACTGGTGGGGACGGGTCTGTCACTGTATAACACTGGGGTACAGTACTGGTGTGGACAGGTCTGTCACTGTATAACACTGGGGTACAGTACTGGTGGGGACAGGTCAGTCACTGTATAACACTGGGATACAGTACTGGTGGGGACAGGTCTGTCACTGTATAACACTGGGGTACAATACTGGTGGGGATGGGTCTGTCACTGTATAACACTGGGACACAGAACTGGTGGGGACATGTCTGTCACTGTATAAGACTGGGGTACAGTACTGGTGGGGACAGGTCTGTCACTGTATAACACTGGGTTACAGTACTGGTGGGGACGGGTCTGTCACTGTATAACACTGGGGTACAGTACTGGTGGGGACAGGTCTGTCACTGTATAACACTGGGGTACAGTAATGGTGGGGACAGGTCAGTCACTGTATAACACTGGGGTACAGTACGGGTGGGGACGGGTCTGTCACTGTATAACACAGGGGTACAGTACTGGTGGGGACAGGTCTGTCACTGTATAACACTGGGGTACAGTACTGGAGGGGACAGGTCTGTCACTGTATAACACTGGGGTACAGTACTGGTGGGGACGGGTTTGTCACTGTATAACACAGGGGTACAGTACTGGTGGGAACGGGTCCGTAACTGTATAATACTGGGGTACAGTACTGGTGGGGATGGGTCTGTCACTGTATAACACTGGGATACAGAACTGGTGGGGACATGTCTGTCACTGTATAAGACTGGGGTACAGTACTGGTGTGGACAGGTCTGTTACTGTATAACACTGGGATACAGTACTGTTGGGGACAGGTCTGTCACTTTATAACACTGGGGTACAGTACTGGTGGGGACAGGTCTGTCACTGTATAACACTGGGGGACAGTACTGGTGGGGACAGGTCTGTCACTGTATAACACTGGGGTGCAGTACTGGTGGGGTCAGGTCTGTCACTGTATAACACTGGGGTACAGTACTGGTGGGGACAGGTCTGTCACTGCATAACACTGGGGTACAGTACTGGTGGGGACAGGTCTGTCACTGTATAACACAGGGGTACAGTACTGGTGGGGACGGGTCGGTCACTGTATAACACTGTGGTACTTTACTGGTGGGGACAGGTCTGTCACTGTATAACACTGGGTTACAGTACTGGTGGGGACCGGTCTGTCACTGTATAACACTGGGGTACAGTACTGGTGGGGACAGGTCTGTCATTGTATAACACTGGGGTACAGTACTGGTGTGGACAGGTCTGTCACTGTATAACACTGGGATACAGCACTGGTGGGGACAGGTCTGTCACTGTATAACACTGGGGTACAGTACTGGTGGGGACAGGTCTGTCACTATATAACACTGGGGTACAGTACAGGTGGGGACAGGTCTGTCACTGTATAACACTGGGAAACAGCACTGGTGGGGACAGGTCTGTCACTGTATAACACTGGGGGACAGTACTGGTGGGGACAGGTCTGTCACTGTATAACACTGGGGTACAGTACTGGTGGGGACAGGTCTGTCACTGTATAACACTGGGAAACAGCACTGGTGGGGACAGGTCTGTCACTGTATAACACTGGGGTACAGTACTGGTGGGGACAGGTCTGTCACTGTATAACACTGGGGTACAGTACTGGTGGGGACAGGTCTGTCACTGTATAACAATGGGGTACAGTACTGGTGGGGACAGGTCTGTCACTGTATAAAACTGGGATACAGCACTGGTGGGGACAAGTCTGTCTCTGTATAACACTGGGGTACAGTACTGGTGGGGACAGGTCTGTCACTGTATAACACTGGGGTACAGTACTGGTGGGGACAGGTCTGTCACTGTATAACACTGGGATACAGCACTGGTGGGGAAAGGTCTGTCACTGTATAACACTGGGGTACAGTACTGGTGGGGACAGGTCTGTCACTGTATAACACTGGGATACAGTACTGGTGGGGACAGGTCTGTCTCTGTATAACACTGGGGTACAGTACTGGTGGGGAGGGGTCTGTCACTGTATAACACTGGGGTACAGTACTGGTGGGTACAGGTCTGTCACTGTATAACACTGGGATACAGTACTGGTGGGGACAGGTCTGTCTCTGTATAACACTGGGGTACATTACTGGTGGGGACAGGTCTGTCACTGTATAACACTGGGGTACAGTACTGGTGGGGACAGGTCTGTCACTGTATAACACTGGGGTACAGTACTGGTGGGGACAGGTCTGTCCCTGTATAACACTGGGGTACAGTACTGGTGGGGACAGGTCTGTCACTGTATAACACTGGGATACAGCACTGGTGGGGAAAGGTCTGTCACTGTATAACACTGGGGTACAGTACTGGTGGGGACAGGTCTGTCACTGTATAACACTGGGATACAGTACTGGTGGGGACAGGTCTGTCTCTGTATAACACTGGGGTACAGTACTGGTGGGGACAGGTCTGTCACTGTATAACACTGGGGTACAGTACTGGTGGGGACAGGTCTGTCACTGTATAACACTGGGGTACAGTACTGGTGGGGACGGGTCTGTCACTGTATAACACTGGGGTACAGTACTGGTGGGGACGGGTCTGTCACTGTATAACACTGGGGTACAGTACTGGTGGGGATGGGTCTGTCACTGTATAATACTGGGGTACAGCCCTGCTGGGGACAGGTCTGTCACTGTATAACACTGGGGTACAGTACTGGTGGGGACAGGTCTGTCCCTG
The DNA here is from genome assembly GCF_964194155.1 of Cetorhinus maximus. Classification (NCBI taxonomy): domain Eukaryota; kingdom Metazoa; phylum Chordata; class Chondrichthyes; order Lamniformes; family Cetorhinidae; genus Cetorhinus; species Cetorhinus maximus. The sequence continues at coordinate 25,451 of NW_027597685.1, forward strand.
TATAACACTGGGGTACAGTACTGGTGGAGACAGGTCTCTCACTGTATAACACTGGGGTACTGTACTGGTGGGGACGTGTCTGTCACTGTATAACACTGGGGTACAGTACTGGTGGGGACAGGTCTGTCACTGTATAACACTGGGTTACAGTACTGGTGGGGACAGGTCTGTCACTGTATAACACTGGGGTACAGTACTGGTGGGGACAGGTCTGTCACTGTATAACACTGGGAAACAGTACTGGTGGGGACAGGTCTGTCACTGTATAACACTGGTAAACAGCACTGGTGGGGACAGGTCTGTCACTGTATAACACTGGGGTACAGTACTGGTGGGGACAGGTCTGTCACTGTATAACACTGGGGTACAGTACTGGTGGGGACAGGTCTGTCACTGTATAACAATGGGGTACAGTACTGGTGGGGACAGGTCTGTCACTGTATAACACTGGGATACAGCACTGGAGGTGACAGGTCTGTCTCTGTATAACACTGGGGTACAGTACTGGTGGGGACAGGTCTGTCACTGTATAACACTGGGGTACAGTACTAGTGGGGACAGGTCTGTCACTGTATAACACTGGGGTACAGTACTGGTGGGGACAGGTCTGTCACTGTATAACACTGGGATACAGTACTGGTGGGGACAGGTCTGTCTCTGTATAACACTGGGGTACAGTACTGGTGGGGACAGGTCTGTCACTGTATAACACTGGGGTACAGTACTGGTGGGGACAGGTCTGTCACTGTATAACACAGGGGTACAGTACTGGTGGGGACAGGTCTGTCACTGTATAACACTGGGGTACAGTACTGGTGTGGACGGGTCTGTCACTGTATAACACTGGGGTACAGTACTGGTGGGGACAGGTCTGTCACTGTATAACACAGGGGTACAGTACTGGTGGGGACGGGTCGGTCACTGTATAACACTGCGTTACAGTACTGGTGGGGACAGGACTGTCACTGTATAACACTGGGGTACAGTACTGGTGGGGACAGGTCTGTCACTGTATAACACTGGGGTACAGTACTGGTGGGGACAGGTCTGTCACTGTATAACACTGGGAAACAGCACTGGTGGGGACAGGTCTGTCACTGTATAACAATGGGGTACAGTACTGGTGGGGACAGGTCTGTCACTGTATAACACTGGGGTACAGTACTGGTGGGGACAGGTCTGTCACTGTATAACAATGGGGTACAGTACTGGTGGGGACAGGTCTGTCACTGTATAACACTGGGATACAGCACTGGTGGGGACAAGTCTGTCTCTGTATAACACTGGGGTACAGTACTGGTGGGGACAGGTCTGTCAATGTATAACACTGGGTTACAGTACTGGTGGGGACAGGTCTGTCACTGTATAACACTGGGGTACAGTACTGGTGGGGAGGGGTCTGTCACTGTATAACACTGGGGTACAGTACTGGTGGGGACGGGTCTGTCACTGTATAACACTGGGATACAGTACTGGTGGGGACAGGTCTGTCACTGTATAACACTGGGGTACAGTACTGGTGGGGACGGGTCTGTCACTGTATAACACTGGGGTACAGTACTGGTGGGGACAGGTCTGTCACTGTATGACACTGGGGTACAGTACTGGTGGGGACAGGTCAGTCACTGTATAACACTGGGGTACAGTACGGGTGGGGACGGGTCTGTCACTGTATAACACAGGGGTACAGTACTGGTGGGGACAGGTCTGTCACTGTATAACACTGGGGTACAGTACTGGTGGGGACAGGTCTGTCACTGTATAACACTGGGGTACAGTACTGGTGGGGACGGGTTTGTCACTGTATAACACAGGGGTACAGTACTGGTGGGAACGGGTCCGTAACTGTATAACACTGGGGTACAGTACTGGTGGGGATGGGTCTGTCAATGTATAACACTGGTATACAGAACTGGTGGGGACATGTCTGTCACTGTATAAGACTGGGGTACAGTACTGGTGTGGACAGCTCTATTACTGTATAACACTGGGATACAGTACTGTTGGGGACAGGTCTGTCACTTTATAACACTGGGGTACAGTACTGGTGGGGACAGGTCTGTCACTGTATATCACTGGGGGACAGTACTGGTGGGGACAGGTCTGTCACTGTATAAGACTGGGGTACAGTACTGGTGGGGTCAGGTCTGTCACTGTATAACACTGGGGTACAGTACTGGTGGGGACAGGTCTGTCACTGCATAACACTGGGGTACAGTACTGGTGGGGACAGGTCTGTCACTGAATAACACAGGGGTACAGTACTGGTGGGGACTGGTCGGTCACTGTATAACACTGTGGTACAGTACTGGGGGGGACAGGTCTGTCACTGTATAACACTGGGTTACAGTACTGGTGGGGACCGGTCTGTCACTGTATAACAATGGGGTACAGTACTGGTGGGGACAGGTCTGTCACTGTATAACACTGGGGTACAGTACTGGTGGGGACAGGTCTGTCACTGTATAACACTGGGATACAGCACTGGTGGGGACAGGTCTGTCACTGTATAACACTGGGGTACAGTACTGGTGGGGACAGGTCTGTCACTGTATAACACTGGGGTACAGTACAGGTGGGGACAGGTCTCTCACTGTATAACACTGGGAAACAGCACTGGTGGGGACAGGTCTGTCACTGTATAACACTGGGGTACAGTACTGGTGGGGACAGGTCTGTCACTGTATAACACTGGGGTACAGTACTGGTGGGGACAGGTCTGTCACTGTATAACACTGGGAAACAGCACTGGTGGGGACAGGTCTGTCACTGTATAACACTGGGATACAGCACTGGTGGGGACAAGTCTTCTCTGTATAACACTGGGGTACAGTGCTGGTGGGGACAGGTCTGTCACTGTATAACACTGGGTTACAGTACTGGTGGGGACAGGTCTGTCACTGTATAACACTGGGGTACAGTACTGGTGGGGAGGGGTCTGTCACTGTATAACACTGGGGTACAGTACTGGTGGGTACAGGTCTGTCACTGTATAACACTGGGATACAGTACTGGTGGGGACAGGTCTGTCTCTGTATAACACTGGGGTACATTACTGGTGGGGACAGGTCTGTCACTGTATAACACTGGGGTACAGTACTGGTGGGGACAGATCTGTCACTGTATAACACTGGGGTACAGTACTGGTGGGGACAGGTCTGTCCCTGTATAACACTGGGGTACAGTACTGGTGGTGACAGGTCTCTCACTGTATAACACTGGGGTACAGTACTGTTGGGGACGGGTCTGTCACTGTATAACACTGGGGTACAGTACTGGTGGGGACAGGTCTGTCACTGTATAACACTGGGTTACAGTACTGGTGGGGACAGGTCAGTCACTGTATAACACTGGGGTACAGTACTGGTGGGAACGGGTCCGTAACTGTATAACACTGGGGTACAGTACTGGTGGGGATGGGTCTGTCACTGTATAACACTGGGATACAGAACTGGTGGGGACATGTCTGTCACTGTATAAGACTGGGGTACAGTACTGGTGTGGACAGCTCTATTACTGTATAACACTGGGATACAGTACTGTTGGGGACAGGTCTGTCACTTTATAACACTGGGGTACAGTACTGGTGGGGACAGGTCTGTCACTGTATAACACTGGGGGACAGTACTGGTGGGGACAGGTCTGTCACTGTATAACACTGGGGTACAGTACTGGTGGGGTCAGGTCTGTCACTGTATAACACTGGGGTACAGTACTGGTGGGGACAGGTCTGTCACTGCATAACACTGGGGTACAGTACTGGTGGGGACAGGTCTGTCACTGAATAACACAGGGGTACAGTACTGGTGGGGACTGGTCGGTCACTGTATAACACTGTGGTACAGTACTGGTGGGGACAGGTCTGTCACTGTATAACACTGGGTTACAGTACTGGTGGGGACCGGTCTGTCACTGTATAACAATGGGGTACAGTACTGGTGGGGACAGGTCTGTCACTGTATAACACTGGGGTACAGTACTGGTGGGGACAGGTCTGTCACTGTATAACACTGGGATACAGCACTGGTGGGGACAGGTCTGTCACTGTATAACACTGGGGTACAGTACTGGTGGGGACAGGTCTGTCACTGTATAACACTGGGGTACAGTACAGGTGGGGACAGGTCTGTCACTGTATAACACTGGGAAACAGCACTGGTGGGGACAGGTCTGTCACTGTATAACACTGGGGTACAGTACTGGTGGGGACAGGTCTGTCACTGTATAACACTGGGGTACAGTACTGGTGGGGACAGGTCTGTCACTGTATAACACTGGGAAACAGCACTGGTGGGGACAGGTCTGTCACTGTATAACACTGGGGTACAGTACTGGTGGGGACAGGTCTGTCACTGTATAACACTGGGGTACAGTACTGGTGGGGACAGGTCTGTCACTGTATAACAATGGGGTACAGTACTGGTGGGGACAGGTCTGTCACTGTATAAAACTGGGATACAGCACTGGTGGGGACAAGTCTTCTCTGTATAACACTGGGGTACAGTACTGGTGGGGACAGGTCTGTCACTGTATAACACTGGGTTACAGTACTGGTGGGGACAGGTCTGTCACTGTATAACACTGGGGTACAGTACTGGTGGGGAGGGGTCTGTCACTGTATAACACTGGGGTACAGTACTGGTGGGTACAGGTCTGTCACTGTATAACACTGGGATACAGTACTGGTGGGGACAGGTCTGTCTCTGTATAACACTGGGGTACATTACTGGTGGGGACAGGTCTGTCACTGTATAACACTGGGGTACAGTACTGGTGGGGACAGGTCTGTCACTGTATAACACTGGGGTACAGTACTGGTGGGGACAGGTCTGTCCCTGTATAACACTGGGGTACAGTACTGGTGGTGACAGGTCTCTCACTGTATAACACTGGGGTACAGTACTGGTGGGGACGGGTCTGTCACTGTATAACACTGGGGTACAGTACTGGTGGGGACAGGTCTGTCACTGTATAACACTGGGTTACAGTACTGGTGGGGACAGGTCAGTCACTGTATAACACTGGGGTACAGTACTGGTGGGGACAGGTCTGTCACTGTATAACACTGGGGTACAGTACTGGTGGGGACAGGTCTGTCACTGTATAACACTGGGAAACAGCACTGGTGGGGACAGGTCTGTCACTGTATAACACTGGGGTACAGTACTGGTGGGGACAGGTCTGTCACTGTATAACACTGGGGTACAGTACTGGTGGGGACAGGTCTGTCACTGTATAACAATGGGGTACAGTACTGGTGCGGACAGGTCTGTCACTGTATAACACTGGGATACAGCACTGGTGGTGACAGGTCTGTCTCTGTATAACACTGGGGTACAGTACTGGTGGGGACAGGTCTGTTACTGTATAACACTGGGGTCCAGTACTGGTGGGGACAGGTCTGTCACTGTATAACACTGGGTTACAGTACTGGTGGGGACAGGTCTGTCACTGTATAACACTGGGGTACAGTACTGGTGGGGAGGGGTCTGTCACTGTATAACACTGGGGTACAGTACTGGTGGGGACAGGTCTGTCACTGTATAACACTGGGATACAGTACTGGTGGGGACAGGTCTGTCTCTGTATAACACTGGGGTACAGTACTGGTGGGGACAGGTCTGTCACTGTATAACACTGGGGTACAGTACTGGTGGGGACAGGTCTGTCACTGTATAACACAGGGGTACAGTACTGGTGGGGACAGGTCTGTCACTGTATAACACTGGGGTACCGTACTGGTGGGGACGGGTCTGTCACTGTATAACACTGGGGTACAGTACTGGTGGGGATGAGTCTGTCACTGTATAATACTGGGGTACAGCCCTGCTGGGGACTGGTCTGTCACTGTATAACACTGGGGTACAGTACTGGTGGGGACAGGTCTGTCCCTGTATAACACTGGGGTACAGTACTGGTGGTGACAGGTCTCTCACTGTATAACACTGGGGTACAGTACTGGTGGGGACGGGTCTGTCACTGTATAACACTGGGGTGCAGTACTGGTGGGGACGGGTCTGTCACTGTATAACACTGGGATACAGTACTGGTGGGGACAGGTCTGTCACTGTATAACACTGGGGTACAGTACTGGTGGGGACGGGTCTGTCACTGTATAACACTGGGGTACAGTACTGGTGGGGACAGGTCTGTCACTGTATAACACTGGGGTACAGTACTGGTGGGGACAGGTCAGTCACTGTATAACAGTGGGATACAGTACTGGTGGGGACAGGTCTGTCACTGTATAACACTGGGGTACAATACTGGTGTGGATGGGTCTGTCACTGTATAACACTGGGACACAGAACTGGTGGGGACATGTCTGTCACTGTATAAGACTGGGGTACAGTACTGGTGGGGACAGGTCTGTCACTGTATAACACTGGGTTACAGTACTGGTGGGGACGGGTCTGTCACTGTATAACACTGGGGTACAGTACTGGTGGCGACAGGTCTGTCACTGTATAACACTGGGGTACAGTAATGGTGGGGACAGGTCAGTCACTGTATAACACTGGGGTACAGTACGGGTGGGGACGGGTCTGTCACTGTATAACACAGGGGTACAGTACTGGTGGGGACAGGTCTGTCACTGTATAACACTGGGGTACAGTACTGGAGGGGACAGGTCTGTCACTGTATAACACTGGGGTACAGTACTGGTGGGGACGGGTTTGTCACTGTATAACACAGGGGTACAGTACTGGTGGGAACGGGTCCGTAACTGTATAATACTGGGGTACAGTACTGGTGGGGATGGGTCTGTCACTGTATAACACTGGGATACAGAACTGGTGGGGACATGTCTGTCACTGTATAAGACTGGGGTACAGTACTGGTGTGGACAGGTCTGTTACTGTATAACACTGGGATACAGTACTGTTGGGGACAGGTCTGTCACTTTATAACACTGGGGTACAGTACTGGTGGGGACAGGTCTGTCACTGTATAACAGTGGGGGACAGTACTGGTGGGGACAGGTCTGTCACTGTATAACACTGGGGTGCAGTACTGGTGGGGTCAGGTCTGTCACTGTATAACACTGGGGTACAGTACTGGTGGGGACAGGTCTGTCACTGCATAACACTGGGGTACAGTACTGGTGGGGACAGGTCTGTCACTGTATAACACAGGGGTACAGTACTGGTGGGGACGGGTCGGTCACTGTATAACACTGTGGTACAGTACTGGTGGGGACAGGTCTGTCACTGTATAACACTGGGTTACAGTACTGGTGGGGACCGGTCTGTCACTGTATAACACTGGGGTACAGTACTGGTGGGGACAGGTCTGTCATTGTATAACACTGGGGTACAGTACTGGTGTGGACAGGTCTGTCACTGTATAACACTGGGATACAGCACTGGTGGGGACAGGTCTGTCACTGTATAACACTGGGGTACAGTACTGGTGGGGACAGGTCTGTCACTATATAACACTGGGGTACAGTACAGGTGGGGACAGGTCTGTCACTGTATAACACTGGGAAACAGCACTGGTGGGGACAGGTCTGTCACTGTATAACACTGGGGGACAGTACTGGTGGGGACAGGTCTGTCACTGTATAACACTGGGGTACAGTACTGGTGGGGACAGGTCTGTCACTGTATAACACTGGGAAACAGCACTGGTGGGGACAGGTCTGTCACTGTATAACACTGGGGTACAGTACTGGTGGGGACAGGTCTGTCACTGTATAACACTGGGGTACAGTACTGGTGGGGACAGGTCTGTCACTGTATAACAATGGGGTACAGTACTGGTGGGGACAGGTCTGTCACTGTCTAAAACTGGGATACAGCACTGGTGGGGACAAGTCTGTCTCTGTATAACACTGGGGTACAGTACTGGTGGGGACAGGTCTGTCACTGTATAACACTGGGGAACAGTACTGGTGGGGACAGGTCTGTCACTGTATAACACTGGGATACAGCACTGGTGGGGAAAGGTCTGTCACTGTATAACACTGGGGTACAGTACTGGTGGGGACAGGTCTGTCACTGTATAAGACTGGGATACAGTACTGGTGGGGACAGGTCTGTCTCTGTATAACACTGGGGTACAGTACTGGTGGGGACAGGTCTGTCACTGTATAACACTGGGGTACAGTACTGGTGGGGACAGGTCTGTCACTGTATAACACTGGGGTACAGTACTGGTGGGGACGGGTCTGTCACTGTATAACACTGGGGTACAGTACTGGTGGGGACGGGTCTGTCACTGTATAACACTGCGGTACAGTACTGGTGGGGATGGGTCTGTCACTGTATAATACTGGGGTACAGCCCTGCTGGGGACAGGTCTGTCACTGTATAACACTGGGGTACATTACTGGTGGGGACAGGTCTGTCCCTGTATAATACTGGGGTACAGTACTGGTGGAGACAGGTCTCTCACTGTATAACACTGGGGTACAGTACTGGTGGGGACGTGTCTGTCACTGTATAACACTGGGGTACAGTACTGGTGGGGACAGGTCTGTCACTGTATAACACTGGGTTACAGTACTGGTGGGGACAGGTCTGTCACTGTATAACACTGGGGTACAGTACTGGTGGGGACAGGTCTGTCACTGTATAACACTGGGAAACAGTACTGGTGGGGACAGGTCTGTCACTGTATAACACTGGTAAACAGCACTGGTGGGGACAGGTCTGTCACTGTATAACACTGGGGTACAGTACTGGTGGGGACAGGTCTGTCACTGTATAACACTGGGGTACAGTACTGGTGGGGACAGGTCTGTCACTGTATAACAATGGGGTACAGTACTGGTGGGGACAGGTCTGTCACTGTATAACACTGGGATACAGCACTGGTGGTGACAGGTCTGTCTCTGTATAACACTGGGGTACAGTACTGGTGGGGACAGGTCTGTCACTGTATAACACTGGGGTACAGTACTAGTGGGGACAGGTCTGTCACTGTATAACACTGGGGTACAGTACTGGTGGGGACAGGTCTGTCACTGTATAACACTGGGATACAGTACTGGTGGGGACAGGTCTGTCTCTGTATAATACTGGGGTACAGTACTGATGGGGACAGGTCTGTCACTGTATAACACTGGGGTACAGTACTGGTGGGGACAGGTCTGTCACTGTATAACACAGGGGTACAGTACTGGTGGGGACAGGTCTGTCACTGTATAACACTGGGGTACAGTACTGGTGTGGACGGGTCTGTCACTGTATAACACTGGGGTACAGTACTGGTGGGGACAGGTCTGTCACTGTATAACACAGGGGTACAGTACTGGTGGGGACGGGTCGGTCACTGTATAACACTGGGGTACAGTACTGGTGGGGACAGGTCTGTCACTGTATAACACTGGGTTACAGTACTGGTGGGGACCGGTCTGTCACTGCATAACACTGGGGTACAGTACTGGTGGGGACAGGTCTGTCACTGTATAACACTGGGGTACAGTACTGGTGGGGACAGGTCTGTCACTGTATAACACTGGGATACAGCACTGGTGGGGACAGGTCTGTCACTGTATAACACTGGGGTACAGTACTGGTGGGGACAGGTCTGTCACTGTATAACACTGGGGTACAGTATAGGTGGGGACAGGTCTGTCTCTGTATAACACTGGGGTACAGTACTGATGGGGACAGGTCTGTCACTGTATAACACTGGGGTACAGTACTGGTGGGGACAGGTCTGTCACTGTATAACACTGCGTTACAGTACTGGTGGGGACAGGACTGTCACTGTATAACACTGGGGTACAGTACTGGTGGGGACAGGTCTGTCACTGTATAACACTGGGGTACAGTACTGGTGGGGACAGGTCTGTCACTGTATAACACTGGGAAACAGCACTGGTGGGGACAGGTCTGTCACTGTATAACACTGGGGTACAGTACTGGTGGGGACAGGCCTGTCACTGTATAACAATGGGGTACAGTACTGGTGGGGACAGGTCTGTCAATGTATAACACTGGGTTACAGTACTGGTGGGGACAGGTCTGTCACTGTATAACACTGGGGTACAGTACTGGTGGGGAGGGGTCTGTCACTGTATAACACTGGGGTACAGTACTGGTGGGGACGGGTCTGTCACTGTATAACACTGGGATACAGTACTGGTGGGGACAGGTCTGTCACTGTATAACACTGGGGTACAGTACTGGTGGGGACGGGTCTGTCACTGTATAACACTGGGGTACAGTACTGGTGGGGACAGGTCTGTCACTGTATAACACTGGGGTACAGTACTGGTGGGGACAGGTCAGTCACTGTATAACACTGGGGTACAGTACGGGTGGGGACGGGTCTGTCACTGTATAACACAGGGGTACAGTACTGGTGGGGACAGGTCTGTCACTGTATAACACTGGGGTACAGTACTGGTGGGGACAGGTCTGTCACTGTATAACACTGGGGTACAGTACTGGTGGGGACGGGTTTGTCACTGTATAACACAGGGGTACAGTACTGGTGGGAACGGGTCCGTAACTGTATAACACTGGGGTACAGTACTGGTGGGGATGGGTCTGTCACTGTATAACACTGGGATACAGAACTGGTGGGGACATGTCTGTCACTGTATAAGACTGGGGTACAGTACTGGTGTGGACAGCTCTATTACTGTATAACACTGGGATACAGTACTGTTGGGGACAGGTCTGTCACTTTATAACACTGGGGTACAGTACTGGTGGGGACAGGTCTGTCACTGTATAACACTGGGGTACAGTACTGGTGGGGACAGGTCTGTCACTGTATAACACTGGGATACAGCACTGGTGGGGACAGGTCTGTCACTGTATAACACTGGGGTACAGTACTGGTGGGGACAGGTCTGTCACTGTATAACACTGGGGTACAGTACAGGTGGGGACAGGTCTCTCACTGTATAACACTGGGAAACAGCACTGGTGGGGACAGGTCTGTCACTGTATAACACTGGGGTACAGTACTGGTGGGGACAGGTCTGTCACTGTATAACACTGGGGTACAGTACTGGTGGGGACAGGTCTGTCACTGTATAACACTGGGAAACAGCACTGGTGGGGACAGGTCTGTCACTGTATAACACTGGGGTACAGTACTGGTGGGGACAGGTCTGTCACTGTATAACACTGGGGTACAGTACTGGTGGGGACAGGTCTGTCACTGTATAACAATGGGGTACAGTACTGGTGGGGACAGGTCTGTCACTGTATAAAACTGGGATACAGAACTGGTGGGGACAAGTCTTCTCTGTATAACACTGGGGTACAGTACTGGTGGGGACAGGTCTGTCACTGTATAACACTGGGTTACAGTACTGGTGGGGACAGGTCTGTCACTGTATAACACTGGGGTACAGTACTGGTGGGGAGGGGTCTGTCACTGTATAACACTGGGGTACAGTACTGGTGGGTACAGGTCTGTCACTGTATAACACTGGGATACAGTACTGGTGGGGACAGGTCTGTCTCTGTATAACACTGGGGTACATTACTGGTGGGGACAGGTCTGTCACTGTATAACACTGGGGTACAGTACTGGTGGGGACAGATCTGTCACTGTATAACACTGGGGTACAGTACTGGTGGGGACAGGTCTGTCCCTGTATAACACTGGGGTACAGTACTGGTGGTGACAGGTCTCTCACTGTATAACACTGGGGTACAGTACTGGTGGGGACGGGTCTGTCACTGTATAACACTGGGGTACAGTACTGGTGGGGACAGGTCTGTCACTGTATAACACTGGGTTACAGTACTGGTGGGGACAGGTCAGTCACTGTATAATACTGGGGTACAGTACTGGTGGGGACAGGTCTGTCACTGTATAACACTGGGGTACAGTACTGGTGGGGACAGGTCTGTCACTGTATAACACTGGGAAACAGCACTGGTGGGGACAGGTCTGTCACTGTATAACACTGGGGTACAGTACTGGTGGGGACAGGTCTGTCACTGTATAACACTGGGGTACAGTACTGGTGGGGACAGGTCTGTCACTGTATAACAATGGGGTACAGTACTGGTGGTGACAGGTCTGTCACTGTATAACACTGGGATACAGCACTGGTGGTGACAGGTCTGTCTCTGTATAACACTGGGGTACAGTACTGGTGGGGACAGGTCTGTTACTGTATAACACTGGGGTCCAGTACTGGTGGGGAGAGGTCTGTCACTGTATAACACTGGGTTACAGTACTGGTGGGGACAGGTCTGTCACTGTATAACACTGGGGTACAGTACTGGTGGGGAGGGGTCTGTCACTGTATAACACTGGGGTACAGTACTGGTGGGGACAGGTCTGTCACTGTATAACACTGGGATACAGTACTGGTGGGGACAGGTCTGTCTCTGTATAACACTGGGGTACAGTACTGGTGGGGACAGGTCTGTCACTGTATAACACTGGGGTACAGTACTGGTGGGGACAGGTCTGTCACTGTATAACACAGGGGTACAGTACAGGTGGGGACTGGTCTGTCACTGTATAACACTGGGGTACCATACTGGTGGGGACGGGTCTGTCACTGTATAACACTGGGGTACAGTACTGGTGGGGATGAGTCTGTCACTGTATAATACTGGGGTACAGCCCTGCTGGGGACTGGTCTGTCACTGTATAACACTGGGGTACAGTACTGGTGGGGACAGGTCTGTCCCTGTATAACACTGGGGTACAGTACTGGTGGTGACAGGTCTCTCACTGTATAACACTGGGGTACAGTACTGGTGGGGACGGGTCTGTCACTGTATAACACTGGGGTGCAGTACTGGTGGGGACGGGTCTGTCACTGTATAACACTGGGATACAGTACTGGTGGGGACAGGTCTGTCACTGTATAACACTGGGGTACAGTACTGGTGGGGACGGGTCTGTCACTGTATAACACTGGGGTACAGTACTGGTGGGGACAGGTCTGTCACTGTATAACACTGGGGTACAGTACTGGTGGGGACAGGTCAGTCACTGTATAACACTGGGATACAGTACTGGTGGGGACAGGTCTGTCACTGTATAACACTGGGGTACAATACTGGTGGGGATGGGTCTGTCACTGTATAACACTGGGACACAGAACTGGTGGGGACATGTCTGTCACTGTATAAGACTGGGGTACAGTACTGGTGGGGACAGGTCTGTCACTGTATAACACTGGGTTACAGTACTGGTGGGGACGGGTCTGTCACTGTATAACACTGGGGTACAGTACTGGTGGGGACAGGTCTGTCACTGTATAACACTGGGGTACAGTAATGGTGGGGACAGGTCAGTCACTGTATAACACTGGGGTACAGTACGGGTGGGGACGGGTCTGTCACTGTATAACACAGGGGTACAGTACTGGTGGGGACAGGTCTGTCACTGTATAACACTGGGGTACAGTACTGGAGGGGACAGGTCTGTCACTGTATAACACTGGGGTACAGTACTGGTGGGGACGGGTTTGTCACTGTATAACACAGGGGTACAGTACTGGTGGGAACGGGTCCGTAACTGTATAATACTGGGGTACAGTACTGGTGGGGATGGGTCTGTCACTGTATAACACTGGGATACAGAACTGGTGGGGACATGTCTGTCACTGTATAAGACTGGGGTACAGTACTGGTGTGGAAAGGTCTGTTACTGTATAACACTGGGATACAGTACTGTTGGGGACAGGTCTGTCACTTTATAACACTGGGGTACAGTACTGGTGGGGACAGGTCTGTCACTGTATAACACTGGGGGACAGTACTGGTGGGGACAGGTCTGTCACTGTATAACACTGGGGTGCAGTACTGGTGGGGTCAGGTCTGTCACTGTATAACACTGGGGTACAGTACTGGTGGGGACAGGTCTGTCACTGCATAACACTGGGGTACAGTACTGGTGGGGACAGGTCTGTCACTGTATAACACAGGGGTACAGTACTGGTGGGGACGGGTCGGTCACTGTATAACACTGTGGTACAGTACTGGTGGGGACAGGTCTGTCACTGTATAACTCTGGGTTACAGTACTGGTGGGGACCGGTCTGTCACTGTATAACACTGGGGTACAGTACTGGTGGGGACAGGTCTGTCATTGTATAACACTGGGGTACAGTACTGGTGTGGACAGGTCTGTCACTGTATAACACTGGGATACAGCACTGGTGGGGACAGGTCTGTCACTGTATAACACTGGGGTACAGTACTGGTGGGGACAGGTCTGTCACTATATAACACTGGGGTACAGTACAGGTGGGGACAGGTCTGTCACTGTATAACACTGGGAAACAGCACTGGTGGGGACAGGTCTGTCACTGTATAACACTGGGGGACAGTACTGGTGGGGACAGGTCTGTCACTGTATAACACTGGGGTACAGTACTGGTGGGGACAGGTCTGTCACTGTATAACACTGGGAAACAGCACTGGTGGGGACAGGTCTGTCACTGTATAACACTGGGGTACAGTACTGGTGGGGACAGGTCTGTCACTGTATAACACTGGGGTACAGTACTGGTGGGGACAGGTCTGTCACTGTATAACAATGGGGTACAGTACTGGTGGGGACAGGTCTGTCACTGTATAAAACTGGGATACAGCACTGGTGGGGACAAGTCTGTCTCTGTATAACACTGGGGTACAGTACTGGTGGGGACAGGTCTGTCACTGTATAACACTGGGGTACAGTACTGGTGGGGACAGGTCTGTCACTGTATAACACTGGGATACAGCACTGGTGGGGAAAGGTCTGTCACTGTATAACACTGGGGTACAGTACTGGTGGGGACAGGTCTGTCACAGTATAACACTGGGATACAGTACTGGTGGGGACAGGTCTGTCTCTGTATAACACTGGGGTACAGTACTGGTGGGGACAGGTCTGTCACTGTATAACACTGGGGTACAGTACTGGTGGGGACAGGTCTGTCACTGTATAACACTGGGGTACAGTACTGGTGGGGACGGGTCTGTCACTGTATAACACTGGGGTACAGTACTGGTGGGGACGGGTCTGTCACTGTATAACACTGGGGTACAGTACTGGTGGGGATGGGTCTGTCACTGTATAATACTGGGGTACAGCCCTGCTGGGGACAGGTCTGTCACTGTATAACACTGGGGTACAGTACTGGTGGGGACAGGTCTGT
The DNA here is from genome assembly GCF_964194155.1 of Cetorhinus maximus. Classification (NCBI taxonomy): domain Eukaryota; kingdom Metazoa; phylum Chordata; class Chondrichthyes; order Lamniformes; family Cetorhinidae; genus Cetorhinus; species Cetorhinus maximus. Next base: position 40,535 of record NW_027597685.1, read on the forward strand.
CCCTGTATAACACTGGGGTACAGTACTGGTGGAGACAGGTCTCTCACTGTATAACACTGGGGTACAGTACTGGTGGGGACGTGTCTGTCACTGTATAACACTGGGGTACAGTACTGGTGGGGACAGGTCTGTCACTGTATAACACTGGGTTACAGTACTGGTGGGGACAGGTCTGTCACTGTATAACACTGGGGTACAGTACTGGTGGGGACAGGTCTGTCACTGTATAACACTGGGAAACAGTACTGGTGGGGACAGGTCTGTCACTGTATAACACTGGTAAACAGCACTGGTGGGGACAGGTCTGTCACTGTATAACACTGGGGTACAGTACTGGTGGGGACAGGTCTGTCACTGTATAACACTGGGGTACAGTACTGGTGGGGACAGGTCTGTCACTGTATAACAATGGGGTACAGTACTGGTGGGGACAGGTCTGACACTGTATAACACTGGGATACAGCACTGGTGGTGACAGGTCTGTCTCTGTATAACACTGGGGTACAGTACTGGTGGGGACAGGTCTGTCACTGTATAACACTGGGGTACAGTACTAGTGGGGACAGGTCTGTCACTGTATAACACTGGGGTACAGTACTGGTGGGGACAGGTCTGTCACTGTATAACACTGGGATACAGTACTGGTGGGGACAGGTCTGTCTCTGTATAACACTGGGGTACAGTACTGGTGGGGACAGGTCTGTCACTGTATAACACTGGGGTACAGTACTGGTGGGGACAGGTCTGTCACTGTATAACACAGGGGTACAGTACTGGTGGGGACAGGTCTGTCACTGTATAACACTGGGGTACAGTACTGGTGTGGACGGGTCTGTCACTGTATAACACTGGGGTACAGTACTGGTGGGGATGGGTCTGTCACTGTATAATACTGGGGTACAGCCCTGCAGGGAACAGGTCTGTCACTGTATAACACTGGGGTACAGTACTGGTGGGGACAGGTCTGTCCCTGTATAACACTGGGGTACAGTACTGGTGGTGACAGGTCTCTCACTGTATAACACTGGGGTACAGTACTGGTGGGGATGGGTCTGTCACTGTATAACACTGGGGTGCAGTACTGGTGGAGACGGGTCTGTCACTGTATAACACTGGGATACAGTACTGGTGGGGACAGGTCTGTCACTGTATAACACTGGGGTACAGTACTGGTGGGGACGGGTCTGTCACTGTATAACACTGGGGTACAGTACTGGTGGGGACAGGTCTGTCACTGTATAACACTGGGGTACAGTACTTGTGGGGACAGGTCAGTCACTGTATAACACTGGGATACAGTACTGGTGGGGACAGGTCTGTCACTGTATAACACTGGGGTACAATACTGGTGGGGATGGGTCTGTCACTGTATAACACTGGGAAACAGAACTGGTGGGGACAGGTCTGTCACTGTATAACACTGGGGTACAGTACTGGTGTGGACGGGTCTGTTACTGTATAACACTGGGATACAGTACTGGTGGGGACAGGTCTGTCACTGTATAACACTGGGGTACAGGACTGGTGGGGACGGGTCTGTCACTGAATAACACTGGGGTACAGTACTGGTGGGGACAGGTCTCTCACTGTGTAACACTGGGGTACAGTACTGGTGGGGACGGGTCTGTCACTGTATAACACTGGGGTACAGTACTGGTGGGGACGGGTCTGTCACTGTATAACACTGGGGTACAGTACTGGTGGGGACGGGTCTGTCACTGTATAACACTGGGGTACAGTACAGGTGGGGACGGGTCTGTCACTGTATAACACAGGGGTACAGTACTGGTGGGGACAGGTATGTCACTGTATAACAGTGGGGTACAGTACTGGTGGGGACGGGTCTGTCACTGTATAACACTGGGGTACAGTACTGGTGATGACGGGTCTGTCACTGTATAACACTGGGGTACAGTACTGGTGGGACAGGTCTGTCACTGTATAACACTGGGGTACAGTACTGGTGGGGACAGCTCTCTCACTGTATAACACTGGGGTACAGTACTGGTGGGGACGGGTCTGTCACTGTATAACACTGGGGTACAGTACTGGTGGGGACAGGTCTGTCACTGTATAACACTGGGGTACAGTGCTGGTGGGGACAGGTCTGTCACTGTATAACACTGGGATACAGCACTGGTGGGGACAGGTCTGTCACTGTATAACACTGGGGTACAGTACTGGTGGGGACAGGTCTGTCAATGTATAACACTGGGGTACAGTACTGGTGGGACAGGTCTGTCACTGTATAACACTGGGGTACATTACTGATGGGGACAGGTCTGTCACTGTATAACACTGGGGTACAGTACTGGTGGGGACAGGTCTGTCACTGTATAACACTGGGGTACAGTACTGGTGGGGACAGGTCTGTCACTGTATAACACTGGCGTACAGTACTGGTGGGGAAAGGTCTGTCACTGTATAACACTTGGGTACAGTACTGGTGGGGACAGGTCTGTCACTGTATATCACTGGGATACAGCACTTGGTGGGGACAGGTCTGTCACTGTATAACACTGGGGTACAGTACTGGTGGGGACAGGTCTGTCGCTGTATAACACTGGGGTACAGTACTGGTGGGGACAGGTCTGTCACTGTATAACAATGAGGTACAGTACTGGTGGGGACAGGTCTCTCACTGTATAACACTGGGATACAGCACTGGTTGGGACAGATCTGTCTCTGTATAACACTGGGGTACAGTACTGGTGGGGACAGGTCTGTCACTGTATAACACTGGGGTACAGTACTGGTGGGGACAGGTCTGTCACTGTATAACAATGGGTTACAGTGCTGGTGGGGACAGGTCTGTCACTGCATAACACTGGGGTACAGTACTGGTGGGGACAGGTCTGTCACTGTATAACACTGGGGTACAGTACTGGTGGGGACAGGTCTGTCTCTGTATAACACTGGGATAGAGCACTGGTGGGGACAGGTCTGTCACTGTATAACACTGGGGTACAGTACTGGTGGGGACGGGTCTGTCACTGTATAACACTGGGGTACAGTACTGGTGGGGATGGGTCTGTCACTGTATAACACTGGGGTACAGCACTGCTGGGGACAGGTCTGTCACTGTATAACACTGGGGTACAGTACTGGTGGGGACAGGTCTGTCACTGTATAACACTGGGGTACAGTACTAGTGGGGACAGGTCTGTCACTGTATAACACTGGGGTACAGTACTGGTGGGGACGGGTCTGTCACTGTATAACACTGGGGTGCAGTACTGGTGGGGACGGGTCTGTAACTGTATAACACTGGGGTACAGTACTGGTGGGGACAGGTCTGTCACTGCATAACACTGGGGTACAGTACTGGTGGGGACAGGTCTGTCACTGTATAACACAGGGGTACAGTACTGGTGGGGACGGGTCGGTCTCTGTATAACACTGGGGTACAGTACTGGTGGGGACAGGTCTGTCACTGTATAACACTGGGTTACAGTACTGGTGGGGACCGGTCTGTCACTGTATAGCACTGGGGTACAGTACTGTTGGGGACAGGTCTGTCACTGTATAACACTGGGGTACAGTACTGGTGGGGACAGGTCTGTCACTGTATAACACTGGGATACAGCACTGGTGGGGACAAGTCTGTCACTGTATAACACTGGGGTACAGTACTGGTGGGGACAGGTCTGTCACTGTATAACACTGGGGTACAGTACTGGTGGGGACAGGTCTGTCACTGTATAACAATGGGGTATAGTACTGGTGGGGACAGGTCTGTCACTGTATAACACTGGGATACAGCTCTGGTGGGGACAAGTCTGTCTCTGTATAACACTGGGGTACAGTACTGGTGGGGAAAGGTCTGTCACTGTATAACACTGGGTTACAGTACTGGTGGGGACAGGTCTGTCACTGTATAACACTGGGGTACAGTACTGGTGGGGAGGGGTCTGTCACTGTATAACACTGGGGTACAGTACTGGTGGGGACAGGTCTGTCACTGTATAACACTGGGATACAGTACTGGTGGGGACAGGTCTGTCTCTGTATAACACTGGGGTACAGTACTGGTGGGGACAGGTCTGTCACTGTATAACACTGGGGTACAGTACTGGTGGGGACAGGTCTGTCACTGTATAACACAGGGGTACAGTACTGGTGGGGACAGGTCTGTCACTGTATAACACTGGGGTACCGTACTGGTGGGGACGGGTCTGTCACTGTATAACACTGGGGTACAGTACTGGTGGGGATGGGTCTGTCACTGTATAATACTGGGGTACAGCCCTGCTGGGGACAGGTCTGTCACTGTATAACACTGGGGTACAGTACTGGTGGGGACAGGTCTGTCCCTGTATAACACTGGGGTACAGTACTGGTGGTGACAGGTCTCTCACTGTATAACACTGGGGTACAGTACTGGTGGGGACGGGTCTGTCACTGTATAACAATGGGGTGCAGTACTGGTGGGGACGGGTCTGTCACTGTATAACACTGGGATACAGTACTGGTGGGGACAGGTCTGTCACTGTATAACACTGGGGTACAGTACTGGTGGGGACGGGTCTGTCACTGTATAACACTGGGGTACAGTACTGGTGGGGACAGGTATGTCACTGTATAACACTGGGGTACAGTACTGGTGGGGACAGGTCAGTCACTGTATAACACTGGGGTACAGTACGGGTGGGGACGGGTCTGTCACTGTATAACACAGGGGTACAGTACTGGTGGGGACAGGTATGTCACTGTATAACACTGGGGTACAGTACTGGTGGGGACGGGTCTGTCACTGTATAACACTGGGGTACAGTACTGGTGGGGACGGGTCTGTCACTGTATAACACTGGGGTACAGTACTGGTGGGGACAGGTCTGTCACTGTATAACACTGGGTTACATTACTGGTGGGGACAGGTCTGTCACTGTATAACACTGGGGTACAGTACTGGTGGGGACAGGTCTGTCACTGTATTACACTGGGGTACAGTACTGGTGGGGACAGGTCTGTCACTGTATAACACTGGGAAACAGCACTGGTGGGGACAGGTCTGTCACTGTATAACACTGGGGTACAGTACTGGTGGGGACAGGTCTGTCACTGTATAACACTGTGGTACAGTACTGGTGGGGACAGGTCTGTCACTGTATAACAATGGGGTACAGTACTGGTGGGGACAGGTCTGTCACTGTATAACACTGGGATACAGCACTGGTGGTGACAGGTCTGTCTCTGTATAACACTGGGGTACAGTACTGGTGGGGACAGGTCTGTCACTGTATAACAATGAGGTACAGTACTGGTGGGGACAGGTCTCTCACTGTATAACACTGGGATACAGCACTGGTTGGGACAGATCTGTCTCTGTATAACACTGGGGTACAGTACTGGTGGGGACAGGTCTGTCACTGTATAACACTGGGGTACAGTACTGGTGGGGACAGGTCTGTCACTGTATAACAATGGGTTACAGTGCTGGTGGGGACAGGTCTGTCACTGCATAACACTGGGGTACAGTACTGGTGGGGACAGGTCTGTCACTGTATAACACTGGGGTACAGTACTGGTGGGGACAGGTCTGTCACTGTATAACACTGGGATAGAGCACTGGTGGGGACAGGTCTGTCTCTGTATAACACTGGGGTACAGTACTGGTGGGGACAGGTCTGTCACTGTATAACACTGGGGTACAGTACTGGTGGGGACAGGTCTGTCACTGTATAACGCAGGGGTACAGTACTGGTGGGGACAGGTCTGTCACTGTATAACACTGGGGTACAGTACTGGTGGGGACGGGTCTGTCACTGTATAACACTGGGGTACAGTACTGGTGGGGATGGGTCTGTCACTGTATAACACTGGGGTACAGCACTGCTGGGGACAGGTCTGTCACTGTATAACACTGGGGTACAGTACTGGTGGGGACAGGTCTGTCACTGTATAACACTGGTGTACAGTACTGGTGGGGACAGGTCTGTCACTGTATAACACTGGGGAACAGTACTGGTGGGGACGGGTCTGTCACTGTATAACACTGGGGTGCAGTACTGGTGGGGACGGGTCTGTAACTGCATAACACTGGGGTACAGTACTGGTGGGGACAGGTCTGTCACTGTATAACACAGGGGTACAGTACTGGTGGGGACGGGTCGGTCACTGTATAACACTGGGGTACAGTACTGGTGGGGACAGGTCTGTCACTGTATAACACTGGGTTACAGTACTGGTGGGGACCGGTCTGTCACTGTATAACACTGGGGTACAGTACTGGTGGGGACAGGTCTGTCACTGTATAACACTGGGGTACAGTACTGGTGGGGACAGGTCTGTCACTGTATAACACTGGGATACAGCACTGGTGGGGACAAGTCTGTCACTGTATAACACTGGGGTACAGTACTGGTGGGGACAGGTCTGTCACTGTATAACACTGGGGTACAGTACAGGTGGGGACAGGTCTGTCAATGTATAACACTGGGGTACAGTACTGATGGGGACAGGTCTGTCACTGTATAACACTGGGGTACAGTACTGGTGGGGACAGGTCTGTCACTGTATAACACTGGGGTACAGTACTGGTGGGGACAGGTCTGTCACTGTATAACACTGGGGTACAGTACTGGTGGGGACAGGTCTGTCACTGTATAACACTGGGGTACAGTACTGGTGGGGACAGGTCTGTCACTGTATAACACTGGGAAACAGCACTGGTGGGGACAGGTCTGTCACTGTATAACACTGGGGTACAGTAAAGGTGGGGACAGGTCTGTCACTGTATAACACTGGGGTACAGTACTGGTGGGGACAGGTCTGTCACTGTATAACAATGGGGTACAGTACTGGTGGGGACAGGTCTGTCACTGTATAACACTGGGATACAGCACTGGTGGGGACAAGTCTGTCTCTGTATAACACTGGGGTACAGTACTGGTGGGGAAAGGTCTGTCACTGTATAACACTGGGTTACAGTACTGGTGGGGACAGGTCTGTCACTGTATAACACTGGGGTACAGTACTGGTGGGGAGGGGTCTGTCACTGTATAACACTGGGGTACAGTACTGGTGGGGACAGGTCTGTCACTATATAACACTGGGATACAGTACTGGTGGGGACAGGTCTGTCTCTGTATAACACTGGGGTACAGTACTGGTGGGGACAGGTCTGTCACTTTATAACACTGGGGTACAGTACTGGTGGGGACAGGTCTGTCACTGTATAACACAGGGGTACAGTACTGGTGGGGACAGGTCTGTCACTGTATAACACTGGGGTACCGTACTGGTGGGGACGGGTCTGTCACTGTATAACACTGGGGTACAGTACTGGTGGGGATGGGTCTGTCACTGTATAATACTGGGGTACAACCCTGCTGGGGACAGGTCTGTCACTGTATAACACTGGGGTACAGTACTGGTTGGGACAGGTCTGTCCCTGTATAACACTGGGGTACAGTACTGGTGGTGACAGGTCTCTCACTGTATAACACTGGGGTACAGTACTGGTGGGGACGGGTCTGTCACTGTATAACATTGGGGTGCAGTACTGGTGGGGACGGGTCTGTCACTGTATAACACTGGGATACAGTACTGGTGGGGACAGGTCTGTCACTGTATAACACTGGGGTACAGTACTGGTGGGGACGGGTCTGTCACTGTATAACACTGGGGTACAGTACTGGTGGGGACAGGTCTGTCACTGTATAACACTGGGGTACAGTACTGGTGGGGACAGGTCAGTCACTGTATAACACTGGGGTACAGTACGGGTGGGGACGGGTCTGTCACTGTATAACACAGGGGTACAGTACTGGTGGGGACAGGTATGTCACTGTATAACACTGGGGTACAGTACTGGTGGGGACGGGTCTGTCACTGTATAACACTGGGGTACAGTACTGGTGGGGACGGGTCTGTCACTGTATAACACTGGGGTACAGTACTGGTGGGGACAGGTCTGTCACTGTATAACACTGGGTTACATTACTGGTGGGGACAGGTCTGTCACTGTATAACACTGGGTTACAGTACTGGTGGGGACAGGTCTGTCACTGTATTACACTGGGGAACAGTACTGGTGGGGACAGGTCTGTCACTGTATAACACTGGGAAACAGCACTGGTGGGGACCGGTCTGTCACTGTATAACACTGGGGTACAGTACTGGTGGGGACAGGTCTGTCACTGTATAACACTGTGGTACAGTACTGGTGGGGACAGGTCTGTCACTGTATAACAATGGGGTACAGTACTGGTGGGGACAGGTCTGTCACTGTATAACACTGTGATACAGCACTGGTGGTGACAGGTCTGTCTCTGTATAACACTGGGGTACAGTACTGGTGGGGACAGGTCTGTTACTGTATAACACTGGGGTACAGTACTGGTGGGGACAGGTCTGTCACTGTATAACACTGGGGTACAGTACTGGTGGGGAGGGGTCTGTCACTGTATAACACTGGGGTACAGTACTGGTGGGGATAGGTCTGTCACTGTATAACACTGGGATACAGTACTGGTGGGGACAGGTCTGTCTCTGTATAACACTGGGGTACAGTACTGGTGGGGACAGGTCTGTCACTGTATAACACTGGGGTACAGTACTGGTGGGGACAGGTCTGTCACTGTATAACACAGGGGTACAGTACTGGTGGGGACAGGTCTGTCACTGTATAACACTGGGGTACCGTACTGGTGGGGACGGGTCTGTCACTGTATAACACAGGGGTACAGTACTGGTGGGGACAGGTCTGTCACTGTATAACACTGGGGTACAGTACTGGTGGGGATGGGTCTGTCACTGTATAATACTGGGGTACAGCCCTGCTGGGGACAGGTCTCTCACTGTATAACACTGGGGTACAGTACTGGTGGGGACGGGTCTGTCACTGTATAACACTGGGGTGCAGTACTGGTGGGGACGGGTCTGTCACTGTATAACACTGGGATACAGTACTGGTGGGGACAGGTCTGTCACTGTATAACACTGGGGTACAGTACTGGTGGGGACGGGTCTGTCACTGTATAACACTGGGGTACAGTACTGGTGGGGACAGGTCTGTCACTGTATAACACTGGGGTACAGTACTGGTGGGGACATGTCAGTCACTGTATAACACTGGGATACAGTACTGGTGGGGACAGGTCTGTCACTGTATAACACTGGGGTTCAATACTGGTGGGGATGGGTCTGTCACTGTATAACACTGGGAAACAGAACTGGTGGGGACAGGTCTGTCACTGTATAACACTGGGGTACAGTACTGGTGTGGACGGGTCTGTTACTGTATAACACTGGGATACAGTACTGGTGGGGACAGGTCTGTCACTGTATAACACTGGGGTACAGGACTGGTGGGGACGGGTCTGTCACTGAATAACACTGGGGTACAGTACTGGTGGGGACAGGTCTCTCACTGTGTAACACTGGGGTACAGTACTGGTGGTGACAGGTCTGTCACTGAATAACACTGGGGTACAGTACTGGTGGGGACGGGTCTGTCACTGTATAACACTGGGGTACAGTACTGGTGGGGACGGGTCTGTCACTGTATAACACTGGGGTACAGTACGGGTGGGGACGGGTCTGTCACTGTATAACACAGGGGTACAGTACTGGTGGGGACAGGTATGTCACTGTATAACACTGGGGTACAGTACTGGTGGGGACGGGTCTGTAACTGTATAACACTTGGGTACAGTACTGGTGATGACGGGTCTGTCACTGTATAACACTGGGGTACAGTACTGGTGGGACAGGTCTGTCACTGTATAACACTGGGGAACAGTACTGGTGGGGACAGCTCTGTCACTGTATAACACTGGGGTACAGTACTGGTGGGGACGGGTCTGTCACTGTATAACACTGGGGTACAGTACTGGTGGGGACAGGTCTGTCACTGTATAACACTGGGGTACAGTACTGGTGGGGACAGGTCTGTCACTGTATAACACTGGGATACAGCACTGGTGGGGACAGGTCTGTCACTGTATAACACTGGGGTACAGTACTGGTGTGGACAGGTCTGTCAATGTATAACACTGGGGCACAGTACTGGTGGGACAGGTCTGTCACTGTATAACACTGGGGTACAGTACTGATGGGGACAGGTCTGTCACTGTATAACACTGGGGTACAGTACTGGTGGGGACAGGTCTGTCACTGTATAACACTGGGTTACAGTACTGGTGGGGACAGGTCTGTCACTGTATAACACTGGGGTACAGTAATGGTGGGGACAGGTCTGCCACTGTATAACACTGGGGTACAGTACTGGTGGGGACAGGTCTGTCACTGTATATCACTGGGATACAGCACTGGTGGGGACACGTCTGTCACTGTATAACACTGGGGTACAGTACTGGTGGGGACAGGTCTGTCACTGTATAACACAGGGGTACAGTACTGGTGGGGACAGGTCTGTCACTGTATAACAATGAGGTACAGTACTGGTGGGGACAGGTCTCTCACTGTATAACACTGGGATACAGCACTGGTTGGGACAGATCTGTCTCTGTATAACACTGGGGTACAGTACTGGTGGGGACAGGTCTGTCACTGTATAACACTGGGGTACAGTACTGGTGGGGACAGGTCTGTCACTGTATAACAATGGGTTACAGTGCTGGTGGGGACAGGTCTGTCACTGCATAACACTGGGGTACAGTACTGGTGGGGACAGGTCTGTCACTGTATAACACTGGGGTACAGTACTGGTGGGGACAGGTCTGTCACTGTATAACACTGGGATAGAGCACTGGTGGGGACAGGTCTGTCTCTGTATAACACTGGGGTACAGTACTGGTGGGGACAGGTCTGTCACTGTATAACACTGGGGTACAGTACTGGTGGGGACAGGTCTGTCACTGTATAACGCAGGGGTACAGTACTGGTGGGGACAGGTCTGTCACTGTATAACACTGGGGTACAGTACTGGTGGGGACGGGTCTGTCACTGTATAACACTGGGGTACAGTACTGGTGGGGATGGGTCTGTCACTGTATAACACTGGGGTACAGCACTGCTGGGGACAGGTCTGTCACTGTATAACACTGGGGTACAGTACTGGTGGGGACAGGTCTGTCACTGTATAACACTGGGGTACAGTACTGGTGGGGACAGGTCTGTCACTGTATAACACTGGGGTACAGTACTGGTGGGGACGGGTCTGTCACTGTATAACACTGGGGTGCAGTACTGGTGGGGACGGGTCTGTCACTGTATAACACTGGGGTACAGTACTGGTGGGGACAGGTCTGTCACTGCATAACACTGGGGTACAGTACTGGTGCGGACAGGTCTGTCACTGTATAACACAGGGGTACAGTACTGGTGGGGACGGGTCGGTCACTGTATAACAATGGGGTACAGTTCTGGTGGGGACAGGTCTGTCACTGTATAACACTGGGTTACAGTACTGGTGGGGACCGGTCTGTCACTGTATAACACTGGGGTACAGTACTGGTGGGGACAGGTCTGTCACTGTATAACACTGGGGTACAGTACTGGTGGGGACAGGTCTGTCACTGTATAACACTGGGATACAGCACTGGTGGGGACAGGTCTGTCACTGTATAACACTGGGGTACAGTACTGGTGGGGACAGGTCTGTCACTGTATAACACTGGGGTACAGTACAGGTGGGGACAGGTCTGTCACTGTATAACACTGGGGTACAGTACTGATGGGGACAGGTCTGTCACTGTATAACACTGGGGTACAGTACTGGTGGGGACAGGTCTGTCACTGTATAACACTGGGTTACAGTACTGGTGGGGACAGGTCTGTCACTGTATAACACTGGGGTACAGTACTGGTGGGGACAGGTCTGTCACTGTATAACACTGGGGTACAGTACTGGTGGGGACAGGTCTGTCACTGTATAACACTGGGAAACAGCACTGGTGGGGACTGGTCTGTCACTGTATAACACTGGGGTACAGTACTGGTGGGGACAGGTCTGTCACTGTATAACACTGGGGTACAGTACTGGTGGGGACAGGTCTGTCACTGTATAACAATGGGGTACAGTACTGGTGGGGACAGGTCTGTCACTGTATAACACTGGGATACAGCACTGGTGGGGACAAGTCTGTCTCTGTATAACACTGGGGTACAGTACTGGTGGGGAAAGGTCTGTCACTGTATAACACTGGGTTACAGTACTGGTGGGGACTGGTCTGTCACTGTATAACACTGGGGTACAGTACTGGTGGGGAGGGGTCTGTCACTGTTTAACACTGGGATACAGTACTGGTGGGGACAGGTGTGTCTCTGTATAACACTGGGGTACAGTACTGGTGGGGACAGGTCTGTCACTGTATAACACTGGGGTACAGTACTGGTGGGGACAGGTCTGTCACTGTATAACACAGGGGTACAGTACTGGTGGGGACAGGTCTGTCACTGTATAACACTGGGGTACCGTACTGGTGTGGACGGGTCTGTCACTGTATAACACTGGGGTACAGTACTGGTGGGGATGGGTCTGTCACTGTATAATACTGGGGTACAGCCCTGCTGGGGACAGGTCAATCACTGTATAACACTGGGGTACAGTACTGGTGGGGACAGGTCTGTCCCTGTATAACACTGGGGTACAGTACTGGTGGTGACAGGTCTCTCACTGTATAACACTGGGGTACAGTACTGGTGGGGACGGGTCTGTCACTGTATAACACTGGGGTGCAGTACTGGTGGGGACGGGTCTGTCACTGCATAACACTGGGATACAGTACTGGTGGGGACAGGTCTGTCACTGTATAACACTGGGGTACAGTACTGGTGGGGACGGGTCTGTCACTGTATAACACTGGGGTACAGTACTGGTGGGGACAGGTCTGTCACTGTATAACACTGGGGTACAGTACTGGTGGGGACAGGTCAGTCACTGTATAACACTGGGGTACAGTACGGGTGGGGACGGGTCTGTCACTGTATAACACAGGGGTACAGTACTGGTGGGGACAGGTATGTCACTTTATAACACTGGGGTACAGTACTGGTGGGGACGGGTCTGTCACTGTATAACACTGGGGTACAGTACTGGTGGGGACAGGTCTGTCACTGTATAACACTGGGGTACAGTACTGGTGGGGGCGGGTCTGTCACTCAATAACACTGGGGTACAATACTGGTGGGGACAGGTCTGTCACTGTATAACACTGGGGTACAGTACTGGTGGGGACAGGTCTGTCACTGTATAACACTGGGATACAGCACTGGTGGGGACAGGTCTGTCACTGTATAACACTGGGGTACAGTACTGGTGGGGACAGGTCTGTCACTGTATAACACTGGGGTACAGTACAGGTGGGGACAGGTCTGTCACTGTATAACACTGGGGTACAGTACTGATGGGGACAGGTCTGTCAATGTATAACACTGGGGTACAGTACTGGTGGGGACAGGTCTGTCACTGTATAACACTGGGTTACAGTACTGGTGGGGACAGGTCTGTCACTGTATAACACTGGGGTACAGTACTGGTGGGGACAGGTCTGTCACTGTATAACACTGGGGTACAGTACTGGTGGGGACAGGTCTGTCACTGTATAACACTGGGAAACAGCACTGGTGGGGACAGGTCTGTCACTGTATAACACTGGGGTACAGTACTGGTGGGGACAGGTCTGTCACTGTATAACACTGGGGTACAGTACTGGTGGGGACAGGTCTGTCACTGTATAACAATGGGGTACAGTACTGGTGGGGACAGGTCTGTCACTGTATAACACTGGGATACAGCACTGGTGGGGACAAGTCTGTCTCTGTATAACACTGGGGTACAGTACTGGTGGGGAAAGGTCTGTCACTGTATAACACTGGGGTACAGTACTGGTGTGGACAGGTCTGTCCCTGTATAACACTGGGGTACAGTACTGGTGGTGACAGGTCACTCACTGTATAACACTGGGGTACAGTACTGGTGGGGACGGGTCTGTCACTGTATAACATTGGGGTGCAGTACTGGTGGGGACGGGTCTGTCACTGTATAACACTGGGATACAGTACTGGTGGGGACAGGTCTGTCACTGTATAACACTGGGGTACAGTACTGGTGGGGACGGGTCTGTCACTGTATAACACTGGGGTACAGTACTGGTGGGGACAGGTCTGTCACTGTATAACACTGGGGTACAGTACTGGTGGGGACAGGTCAGTCACTGTATAACACTGGGGTACAGTACGGGTGGGGACGGGTCTGTCACTGTATAACACAGGGGTACAGTACTGGTGGGGACAGGTATGTCACTGTATAACACTGGGGTACAGTACTGGTGGGGACGGGTCTGTCACTGTTTAACACTGGGGTACAGTACTGGTGGGGACAGGTCTGTCACTGTATAACACTGGGGTACAGTACTGGTGGGGACAGGTCTGTCACTGTATAACACTGGGTTACATTACTGGTGGGGACAGGTCTGTCACTGTATAACACTGGGGTACAGTACTGGTGGGGACAGGTCTGTCACTGTATTACACTGGGGTACAGTACTGGTGGGGACAGGTCTGTCACTGTATAACACTGGGAAACAGCACTGGTGGGGACAGGTCTGTCACTGTATAACACTGGGGTACAGTACTGGTGGGGACAGGTCTGTCACTGTATAACACTGTGGTACAGTACTGGTGGGGACAGGTCTGTCACTGTATAACAATGGGGTACAGTACTGGTGGGGACAGGTCTGTCACTGTATAACACTGGGATACAGCACTGGTGGTGACAGGTCTGTCTCTGTATAACACTGGGGTACAGTACTGGTGGGGACAGGTCTGTTACTGTATAACACTGGGGTACAGTACTGGTGGGGACAGGTCTGTCACTGTATAACACTGGGGTACAGTACTGGTGGGGAGGGGTCTGTCACTGTATAACACTGGGGTACAGTACTGGTGGGGATAGGTCTGTCACTGTATAACACTGGGATACAGTACTGGTGGGGACAGGTCTGTCTCTGTATAACACTGGGGTACAGTACTGGTGGGGACAGGTCTGTCACTGTATAACACTGGGGTACCGTACTGGTGGGGACGGGTCTGTCACTGTATAACACTGGGGTACAGTACTGGTGGGGATGGGTCTGTCACTGTATAACACTGGGGTATAGTACTGGTGGGTACAGGTCTGTCACTGTATAACACTGGGGTACAGTACTGGTGGGGACAGGTCTGTCACTGTATAACACAGGGGTACAGTACTGGTGGGGACAGGTCTGTCACTGTATAACACTGGGGTACCGTACTGGTGGGGACGGGTCTGTCACTGTATAACACTGGGGTACAGTACTGGTGGGGATGGGTCTGTCACTGTATAATACTGGGGTACAGCCCTGCTGGGGACAGGTCTCTCACTGTATAACACTGGGGTACAGTACTGGTGGGGACGGGTCTGTCACTGTATAACACTGGGGTGCAGTACTGGTGGGGACGGGTCTGTCACTGTATAACACTGGGATACAGTACTGGTGGGGACAGGTCTGTCACTGTATAACACTGGGGTACAGTACTGGTGGGGACGGGTCTGTCACTGTATAACACTGGGGTACAGTACTTTTGGGGACAGGTCTGTCACTGTATAACACTGGGGTACAGTACTGGTGGGGACAGGTCAGTCACTGTATAACACTGGGATACAGTACTGGTGGGGACAGGTCTGTCACTGTATAACACTGGGGTTCAATACTGGTGGGGATGGGTCTGTCACTGTATAACACTGGGAAACAGAACTGGTGGGGACAGGTCTGTCACTGTATAACACTGGGGTACAGTACTGGTGTGGACGGGTCTGTTACTGTATAACACTGGGATACAGTACTGGTGGGGACAGGTCTGTCACTGTATAACACTGGGGTACAGGACTGGTGGGGACGGGTCTGTCACTGAATAACACTGGGGTACAGTACTGGTGGGGACAGGTCTCTCACTGTGTAACACTGGGGTACAGTACTGGTGGGGACGGGTCTGTCACTGTATAACACTGGGGTACAGTACTGGTGGGGACGGGTCTGTCACTGTATAACACTGGGGTACAGTACTGGTGGGGACGGGTCTGTCACTGTATAACACTGGGGTACAGTACGGGTGGGGACGGGTCTGTCACTGTATAACACAGGGGTACAGTACTGGTGGGGACAGGTATGTCACTGTATAACACTGGGGTACAGTACTGGTGGGGACGGGTCTGTAACTGTATAACACTGGGGTACAGTACTGGTGATGACGGGTCTGTCACTGTATAACACTGGGGTACAATACTGGTGGGACAGGTCTGTCACTGTATAACACTGGGGAACAGTACTGGTGGGGACAGCTCTGTCACTGTATAACACTGGGGTACAGTACTGGTGGGGACGGGTCTGTCACTGTATAACACTGGGGTACAGTACTGGTGGGGACAGGTCTGTCACTGTATAACACTGGGGTACAGTACTGGTGGGGACAGGTCTGTCACTGTATAACACTGGGATACAGCACTGGTGGAGACAGGTCTGTCACTGTATAACACTGGGGTACAGTACTGGTGGGGACAGGTCTGTCAATGTATAACACTGGGGCACAGTACTGGTGGGACAGGTCTGTCACTGTATAACACTGGGGTACAGTACTGATGGGGACAGGTCTGTCACTGTATAACACTGGGGTACAGTACTGGTGGGGACAGGTCTGTCACTGTATAACACTGGGTTACAGTACTGGTGGGGACAGGTCTGTCCCTGTATAACACTGGGGTACAGTAATGGTGGGGACAGGTCTGTCACTGTATAACACTGGGGTACAGTACTGGTGGGGACAGGTCTGTCACTGTATATCACTGGGATACAGCACTGGTGGGGACACGTCTGTCACTGTATAACACTGGGGTACAGTACTGGTGGGGACAGGTCTGTCACTGTATAACACTGGGGTACAGTACTGGTGGGGACAGGTCTGTCACTGTATAACAATGAGGTACAGTACTGGTGGGGACAGGTCTCTCACTGTATAACACTGGGATACAGCACTGGTTGGGACAGATCTGTCTCTGTATAACACTGGGGTACAGTACTGGTGGGGACAGGTCTGTCACTGTATAACACTGGGGTACAGTACTGGTGGGGACAGGTCTGTCACTGTATAACAATGGGTTACAGTGCTGGTGGGGACAGGTCTGTCACTGCATAACACTGGGGTACAGTACTGGTGGGGACAGGTCTGTCACTGTATAACACTGGGGTACAGTACTGCTGGGGACAGGTCTGTCACTGTATAACACTGGGATAGAGCACTGGTGGGGACAGGTCTGTCTCTGTATAACACTGGGGTACAGTACTGGTGGGGACAGGTCTGTCACTGTATAACACTGGGGTACAGTACTGGTGGGATCAGGTCTGTCACTGTATAACGCAGGGGTACAGTACTGGTGGGGACAGGTCTGTCACTGTATAACACTGGGGTACAGTACTGGTGGGGACGGGTCTGTCACTGTATAACACTGGGGTACAGTACTGGTGGGGATGGGTCTGTCACTGTATAACACTGGGGTACAGCACTGCTGGGGACAGGTCTGTCACTGTATAACACTGGGGTACAGTACTGGTGGGGACAGGTCTGTCACTGTATAACACCGGGGTACAGTACTGGTGGGGACAGGTCTGTCACTGTATAACACTGGGGTACAGTACTGGTGGGGACGGGTCTCTCACTGTATAACACTGGGGTGCAGTACTGGTGGGGACGGGTCTGTCACTGTATAACACTGGGGTACAGTACTGGTGGGGACAGGTCTGTCACTGCATAACACTGGGGTACAGTACTGGTGCGGACAGGTCTGTCACTGTATAACACAGGGGTACAGTACTGGTGGGGACGGGTCGGTCACTGTATAACAATGGGGTACAGTTCTGGTGGGGACAGGTCTGTCACTGTATAACACTGGGTTACAGTACTGGTGGGGACCGGTCTGTCACTGTATAACACTGGGGTACAGTACTGGTGGGGACAGGTCTGTCACTGTATAACACTGGGGTACAGTACTGGTGGGGACAGGTCTGTCACTGTATAACCCTGGGATACAGCACTGGTGGGGACAGGTCTGTCACTGTATAACACTGGGGTACAGTACTGGTGGGGACAGGTCTGTCACTGTATAACACTGGGGTACAGTACAGGTGGGGACAGGTCTGTCACTGTATAACATTGGGGTACAGTACTGATGGGGACAGGTCTGTCACTGTATAACACTGGGGTACAGTACTGGTGGGGACAGGTCTGTCACTGTATAACACTGGGTTACAGTACTGGTGGGGACAGGTCTGTCACTGTATAACACTGGGGTACAGTACTGGTGGGGACAGGTCTGTCACTGTATAACACTGGGGTACAGTACTGGTGGGGACAGGTCTGTCACTGTATAACACTGGGAAACAGCACTGGTGGGGACAGGTCTGTCACTGTATAACACTGGGGTACAGTACTGGCGGGGACAGGTCTGTCACTGTATAACACTGGGGTACAGTACTGGTGGGGACAGGTCTGTCACTGTATAACAATGGGGTACAGTACTGGTGGGGACAGGTCTGTCACTGTATAACACTGGGATACAGCACTGGTGGGGACAAGTCTGTCTCTGTATAACACTGGGGTACAGTACTGGTGGGGAAAGGTCTGTCACTGTATAACACTGGGTTACAGTACTGGTGGGGACTGGTCTGTCACTGTATAACACTGGGGTACAGTACTGGTGGGGAGGGGTCTGTCACTGTATAACACTGGGATACAGTACTGGTGGGGACAGGTCTGTCTCTGTATAACACTGGGGTACAGTACTGGTGGGGACAGGTCTGTCACTGTATAACACTGGGGTACAGTACTGGTGGGGACAGGTCTGTCACTGTATAACACAGGGGTACAGTACTGGTGGGGACAGGTCTGTCACTGTATAACACTGGGGTACCGTACTGGTGGGGACGGGTCTGTCACTGTATAACACTGGGGTACAGTACTGGTGGGGATGGGTCTGTCACTGTATAATACTGGGGTACAGCCCTGCTGGGGACAGGTCAATCACTGTATAACACTGGGGTACAGTACTGGTGGGGACAGGTCTGTCCCTGTATAACAATGGGGTACAGTACTGGTGGTGACAGGTCTCTCACTGTATAACGCTGGGGTACAGTACTGGTGGGGACGGGTCTGTCACTGTATAACACTGGGGTGCAGTACTGGTGGGGACGGGTCTGTCACTGTATAACACTGGGATACAGTACTGGTGGGGACAGGTCTGTCACTGTATAACACTGGGGTACAGTACTGGTGGGGACGGGTCTGTCACTGTATAACACTGGGGTACAGTACTGGTGGGGACGGGTCTGTCACTGTATAACACTGGGGTACAGTACTGGTGGGGACAGGTCTGTCACTGTATAACACTGGGGTACAGTACTGGTGGGGACAGGTCAGTCACTGTATAACACTGGGGTACAGTACGGGTGGGGACGGGTCTGTCACTTTATAACACAGGGGTACAGTACTGGTGGGGACAGGTATGTCACTGTATAACACTGGGGTACAGTACTGGTGGGGACGGGTCTGTCACTGTATAACACTGGGGTACAGTACTGGTGGGGACAGGTCTGTCACTGTATAAAACTGGGTACAGTACTGGTGGGGGCGGGTCTGTCACTCAATAACACTGGGGTACAGTACTGGTGGGGACGGGTCTGTCACTGTATTACACTGGGGTACAGTATTGGTGGGGACAGGTCTGTCACAGTATAACACTGGGGTACAGTACTGGTGGGGACAGGTCTGTCACTGCATAACACTGGAGCACAGTACTGGTGGGGATGGGTCTGTCACTGTATAACAATGGGGTACAGTACTGGTGGGGACGGATTTGTCACTGTATAACACTGGGGTACAGTACTGGTGGGGACAGGTCTGTCACTGTATAACACTGGGATACAGCACTGGTGGAGACAGGTCTGTCACTGTATAACACTGGGGTACAGTACTGGTGGGGACAGGTCTGTCACTGTATATCACTGGGATACAGCACTGGTGGGGACACGTCTGTCACTGTATAACACTGGGGTACAGTACTGGTGGGGACAGGTCTGTCACTGTATAACACTGGGGTACAGTACTGGTGGGGACAGGTCTGTCACTGTATAACAATGAGGTACAGTACTGGTGGGGACAGGTCTCTCACTGTATAACACTGGGATACAGCACTGGTTGGGACAGATCTGTCTCTGTATAACACTGGGGTACAGTACTGCTGGGGACAGGTCTGTCACTGTATAACACTGGGATAGAGCACTGGTGGGGACAGGTCTGTCTCTGTATAACACTGGGGTACAGTACTGGTGGGGACAGGTCTGTCACTGTATAACACTGGGGTACAGTACTGGTGGGATCAGGTCTGTCACTGTATAACGCAGGGGTACAGTACTGGTGGGGACAGGTCTGTCACTGTATAACACTGGGGTACAGTACTGGTGGGGACGGGTCTGTCACTGTATAACACTGGGGTACAGTACTGGTGGGGATGGGTCTGTCACTGTATAACACTGGGGTACAGCACTGCTGGGGACAGGTCTGTCACTGTATAACACTGGGGTACAGTACTGGTGGGGACAGGTCTGTCACTGTATAACACTGGGGTACAGTACTGGTGGGGACAGGTCTGTCACTGTATAACACTGGGGTACAGTACTGGTGGGGACGGGTCTGTCACTGTATAACACTGGGGTGCAGTACTGGTGGGGACGGGTCTGTCACTGTATAACACTGGGGTACAGTACTGGTGGGGACAGGTCTGTCACTGCATAACACTGGGGTACAGTACTGGTGCGGACAGGTCTGTCACTGTATAACACAGGGGTACAGTACTGGTGGGGACGGGTCGGTCACTGTATAACAATGGGGTACAGTTCTGGTGGGGACAGGTCTGTCACTGTATAACACTGGGTTACAGTACTGGTGGGGACCGGTCTGTCACTGTATAACACTGGGGTACAGTACTGGTGGGGACAGGTCTGTCACTGTATAACACTGGGGTACAGTACTGGTGGGGACAGGTCTGTCACTGTATAACACTGGGATACAGCACTGGTGGGGACAGGTCTGTCACTGTATAACACTGGGGTACAGTACTGGTGGGGACAGGTCTGTCACTGTATAACACTGGGGTACAGTACAGGTGGGGACAGGTCTGTCACTTTATAACATTGGGGTACAGTACTGATGGGGACAGGTCAGTCACTGTATAACACTGGGGTACAGTACTGGTGGGGACAGGTCTGTCACTGTATAACACTGGGTTACAGTACTGGTGGGGACAGGTCTGTCACTGTATAACACTGGGGTACAGTACTGGTGGGGACAGGTCTGTCACTGTATAACACTGGGGTACAGTACTGGTGGGGACAGGTCTGTCACTGTATAACACTGGGAAACAGCACTGGTGGGGACAGGTCTGTCACTGTATAACACTGGGGTACAGTACTGGCGGGGACAGGTCTGTCACTGTATAACACTGGGGTACAGTACTGGTGGGGACAGGTCTGTCACTGTATAACAATGGGGTACAGTACTGGTGGGGACAGGTCTGTCACTGTATAACACTGGGATACAGCACTGGTGGGGACAAGTCTGTCTCTGTATAACACTGGGGTACAGTACTGGTGGGGAAAGGTCTGTCACTGTATAACACTGGGTTACAGTACTGGTGGGGACTGGTCTGTCACTGTATAACACTGGGGTACAGTACTGGTGGGGAGGGGTCTGTCACTGTATAACACTGGGATACAGTACTGGTGGGGACAGGTCTGTCTCTGTATAACACTGGGGTACAGTACTGGTGGGGACAGGTCTGTCACTGTATAACACTGGGGTACAGTACTGGTGGGGACAGGTCTGTCACTGTATAACACTGGGGTACAGTACTGGTGGGGACAGGTCTGTCACTGTATAACACTGGGATACAGCACTGGTGGGGACAGGTCTGTCAATGTATAACACTGGGGTACAGTACTGGTGGGGACAGGTCTGTCACTGTATAACACTGGGGTACAGTACAGGTGGGGACAGGTCTGTCACTGTATAACACTGGGGTACAGTACTGATGGGGACAGGTCTGTCACTGTATAACACTGGGGTACAGTACTGGTGGGGACAGGTCTGTCACTGTATAACACTGGGTTACAGTACTGGTGGGGACAGGTCTGTCACTGTATAACACTGGGGTACAGTACTGGTGGGGACAGGTCTGTCACTGTATAACACTGGGGTACAGTACTGGTGGGGACAGGTCTGTCACTGTATAACACTGGGAAACAGCACTGGTGGGGACAGGTCTGTCACTGTATAACACTGGGGTACAGTACTGGTGGGGACAGGTCTGTCACTGTATAACACTGGGGTACAGTACTGGTGGGGACAGGTCTGTCACTGTATAACAATGGGGTACAGTACTGGTGGGGACAGGTCTGTCACTGTATAACACTGGGATACAGCACTGGTGGGGACAAGTTTGTCTCTGTATAACACTGGGGTACAGTACTGGTGGGGAAAGGTCTGTCACTGTATAACACTGGGTTACAGTACTGGTGGGGACAGGTCTGTCACTGTATAACACTGGGGTACAGTACTGGTGGGGACAGGTCTGTCACTGTATAACACTGGGGTACAGTACTGGTGGGGACAGGTCTGTCACTGTATAACACAGGGGTACAGTACTGGTGGGGACAGGTCTGTCACTGTATAACACTGGGGTACCGTACTGGTGGGGACGGGTCTGTCACTGTATAACACTGGGGTACAGTACTGGTGGGGATGGGTCTGTCACTGTATAATAATGGGGTACAGCCCTGCTGGGGACAGGTCTGTCACTGTATAACACTGGGGTACAGTACTGGTGGGGACAGGTCTGTCCCTGTATAACACTGGGGTACAGTACTGGTGGTGACAGGTCTCTCACTGTATATCACTGGGGTACAGTACTGGTGGGGACGGGTCTGTCACTGTATAACACTGGGGTGCAGTACTGGTGGGGACGGGTCTGTCACTGTATAACACTGGGATACAGTACTGGTGGGGACAGGTCTGTCACTGTATAACACTGGGGTACAGTACTGGTGGACGGGTCTGTCACTGTATAACACTGGGGTACAGTACTGGTGGGGACAGGTCTGTCACTGTATAACACTGGGGTACAGTACTGGTGGGGACAGGTCAGTCACTGTATAACACTGGGGTACTGTACGGGTGGGGACGGGTCTGTCACTTTATAACACAGGGGTACAGTACTGGTGGGGACAGGTATGTCACTGTTTAACACTGGGGTACAGTACTGGTGGGGACGGGTCTGTCACTGTATAACACTGGGGTACAGTACTGGTGGGGACAGGTCTGTCACTGTATAACACTGGGGTACAGTACTGGTGGGGGCGGGTCTGTCACTCAATAACACTGGGGTACAGTACTGGTGGGGACGGGTCTGTCACTGTATTACACTGGGGTACAGTATTGGTGGGGACAGGCCTGTCACAGTATAACACTGGGGTACAGTACTAGTGGGGACAGGTCTGTCACTGCATAACACTGGAGCACAGTACTGGTGGGGATGGGTCTGTCACTGTATAACACTGGGGTACAGTACTGGTGGGGACGGGTTTGTCACTGTATAACACTGGGGTACAGTACTGGTGGGAACGGGTCCGTAACTGTATAACACTGGGGTACAGTACTGGTGGGGATGGGTCTGTCACTGTATAACACTGGGATACAGAACTGGTGGGGACAGGTCTGTCACTGTATAAGACTGGGGTACAGTACTGGTGTGGACAGGTCTGTTACTGTATAACACTGGGATACAGTACTGTTGGGGACAAGTCTGTCACTTTATAACACTGGGGTACAGTACTGGTGGGGACAGGTCTGTCACTGTATAACACTGGGGTACAGTACTGGTGGGGACAGGTCTGTCACTGTATAACACTGGGGTACAGTACTGGTGGGGTCAGGTCTGTCTCTGTATAACACGGGGGTACAGTACTGGTGGGGAGAGGTCTATCTCTGTATAACATTGGGGTACAGTACTGGTGGGGACAGGTCTGTCACAGTATAATGCTGGGGTGCAGGACTGGTGGGGACATGTCTGTCACTGTATAACACTGTGGTACAGTACTGGTGGGGTCAGGTCCGTCGTTGTATAACAGTGGGATACAGTACTTGTGGGGACAGGTCTGTCACTGTATAACACTGGAATACAGTACTGGTGGGGACGGGTCAGTCACTGTATAACACTGGGGTACAGTACTAGTGGGTACAGGTCTGATACTGTAGAACACTGGGGATCAGTACTGGTGGGGACGGGTCTGTCACTGTATAACACTGAGGTACAGTGCTGATGGGGACAGGTCTGTCACTGTTGAACACTGGGGTACAGTACTGGTGGGGACGGTTCGGTCACTGTATAACACTGGGGTACAGTACTGGTGGGGACGGGTCTGTCACTGTATAACACTGGGGTACAGTACTGGTGGGGACAGGTCTGTCACTGCATAACACTGGGGTACAGTACTGGTGGGGACAGGTCTTTCACTGTATAACACAGGGGTACAGTACTGGTGGGGACGGGTCGGTCACTGTATAACACTGGGGTACAGTACTGGTGGGGACAGGTCTGTCACTGTATAACACTGGGTTACAGTACTGGTGGGGACCGGTCTGTAACTGTATAACACTGGGGTACAGTACTGGTGGGGACAGGTCTGTCACTGTATAACACTGGGGTACAGTACTGGTGGGGACAGGTCTGTCACTGTATAACACTGGGATACAGCACTGGTGAGGACAGGTCTGTCACTGTATAACACTGGGGTACAGTACTGGTGGGGACAGGTCTGTCACTGTATAACACTGGGGTACAGTACTGATGGGGACAGGTCTGTCACTGTATAACACTGGGGTACAGTACTGGTGGGGACAGGTCTGTCACTGTATAACACTGGGTTACAGTACTGGTGGGGACAGGTCTGTCACTGTATAACACTGGGGTACAGTACTGGTGGGGACAGGTCTGTCACTGTATAACACTGGGTTACAGTACTGGTGGGGACAGGTCTGTCACTGTATAACACTGGGAAACAGCACTGGTGGGGACAGGTCTGTCACTGTATAACACTGGGGTACAGTACTGGTGGGGACAGGTCTGTCACTGTATAACACTGCGGTACAGTACTGGCGGGGACAGGTCTGTCACTGTATAACAATGGGGTACAGTACTGGTGGGGACAGGTCTGTCACTGTATAACACTGGAATACAGCACTGGTGGGGACAAGTCTGTCTCTGTATAACACTGGGGTACAGTACTGGTGGGGAAAGGTCTGTCACTGTATAACACTGGGTTACAGTACTGGTGGGGACAGGTCTGTCACTGTATAACACTGGGGTACAGTTCTGGTGGGAGGGGTCTGTCACTGTATAACACTGGGGTACAGTACTGGTGGGGACAGGTCTGTCACTGTATAACACTGGGATACAGTACTGGTGGGGACAGGTCTGTCTCTGTATAACACTGGGGTACAGTACTGGTGGGGACAGGTCTGTCACTGTATAACACTGGGGTACAGTACTGGTGGGGACAGGTCTGTCACTGTATAACTCAGGGGTACAGTACTGGTGGGGACAGGTCTGTCACTGTATAACACTGGGGTACCGTACTGGTGGGGACGGGTCTGTCACTGTATAACACTGGGGTACAGTACTGGTGGGGATGGGTCTGTCACTGTATAATACTGGGGTACAGCCCTGCTGGGGACAGGTCTGTCACTGTATAACACTGGGGTACAGTACTGGTGGGGACAGGTCTGTCCCTGTATAACACTGGGGTACAGTACTGGTAGTGACAGGTCTCTCACTGTATAACACTGGGGTACAGTACTGGTGGGGACGGGTCTGTCACTGTATAACACTGGGGTGCAGTACTGGTGGGGACGGGTCAGTCACTGTATAACACTGGGATACAGTACTGGTGGGGACAGGTCTGTCACTGTATAACACTGGGGTACAGTACTGGTGGGGACGGGTCTGTCACTGTATAACACTGGGGTACAGTACTGGTGGGGACAGGTCTGTCACTGTATAACACTGGGGTACAGTACTGGTGGGGACAGGTCAGTCACTGTATAACACTGGGGTACAGTACGGGTGGGGACGGGTCTGTCACTGTATAACACAGGGGTACAGTACTGGTGGGGACAGGTATGTCACTGTATAACACTGGGGTACAGTACTGGTGGGGACGGGTCTGTCACTGTATAACACTGGGGTACAGTACTGGTGGGGACAGGTCTGTCACTGTATAACACTCGGGTACAGTACTGGTGGGGGCGGGTCTGTCACTCAATAACACTGGGGTACAGTACTGGTGGGGACGGGTCTGTCACTGTATTACACTGGGGTACAGTATTGGTGGGGACAGGTCTGTCACAGTATAACACTGGGGTACAGTACTGGTGGGGACAGGTCTGTCACTGCATAACACTGGAGCACAGTACTGGTGGGGATGGGTCTGTCACTGTATAACACTGGGGTACAGTACTGGTGGGGACGGGTTTGACACTGTATAACACTGGGGTACAGTACTGGTGGGAACGGGTCCGTAACTGTATAACACTGGGGTACAGTACTGGTGGGGATGGGTCTGTCACTGTATAACACTGGGATACAGAACTGGTGGGGACAGGTCTGTCACTGTATAAGACTGGGGTACAGTACTGGTGTGGACAGGTCTGTTACTGTATAACACTGGGATACAGTACTGTTGGGGACAAGTGTGTCACTTTATAACACTGGGGTACAGTACTGGTGGGGACAGGTCTGTCACTGTATAACACTGGGGTACAGTACTGGTGGGGACAGGTCTGTCACTGTATAACACTGGGGTACAGTACTGGTGGGGTCAGGTCTGTCTCTGTATAACACGGGGGTGCAGTACTGGTGGGGAGAGGTCTATCTCTGTATAACATTGGGGTACAGTACTGGTGGGGACAGGTCTGTCACAGTATAATGCTGGGGTGCAGCACTGGTGGGGAGATGTCTGTCACTGTATAACACTGTGGTACAGTACTGGTGGGGTCAGGTCCGTCGCTGTATAACACTGGGATACAGTACTTGTGGGGACAGGTCTGTCACTGTATAACACTGGGATACAGTACTGGTGGGGACGGGTCAGTCACTGTATAACACTGGGGTACAGTTCTAGTGGGTACAGGTCTGATACTGTAGAACACTGGGGTACAGTACTGGTGGGGACGGGTCTGTCATTGTATAACACTGGGGTACAGTGCTGATGGGGACAGGTCTGTCACTGTTTAACACTGGGGTACAGTACTGGTGGGGACGGTTCGGTCACTGTATAACACTGGGGTACAGTACTGGTGTGGACAGGTCTGTCACTGTATAACACTGGGGTATAGTACTGGTGGGGACAGGACTGTCACTGTATAACACTGGGGTACAGTACTGGTGGGGGTGGGTCTGTCACTGTATAACACTGGGGTACAGCACTGCTGGGGACAGGTCTGTCACTGTATAACACTGGGGTACAGTACTGGTGGGGACAGGTCTGTCACTGTATAACACTGGGGTACAGTACTGGTGGGGACAGGTCTGTCACTGTATAACACTGGGGTACAGTACTGGTGGGGACCGGTCAGGCACTGCATGACACTGGGGTACAGTACTGGTGAGGACGGGTCTGTCACTGTATAACACAGGGGTACAGTACTGGTGGGGACGGGTCGGTCACTGTATAACACTGTGGTACAGTACTGGTGGGGACAGGTCTGTCACTGTATAACACTGGGTTACAGTACTGGTGGGGACCGGTCTGTCACTGTATAACACTGGGGTACAGTACTGGTGGGGACAGGTCTGTCACTGTATAACACTGGGGTACAGTACTGGTGGGGACAGGTCTGTCACTGTATAACACTGGGATACAGCACTGGTGGGGACAGGTCTGTCACTGTATAACACTGGGGTACAGTACTGGTTGGGACAGGTCTGTCACTGTATAACACTGGGGTACAGTACAGGTGGGGACAGGTCTGTCACTGTATAACACTGGGGTTCAGTACTGATGGGGACAGGTCTGTCACTGTATAACACTGGGGTACAGTACTGGTGGGGACAGGTCTGTCACTGTATAACACTGGGTTACAGTACTGGTGTGGACAGGTCTGTCACTGTATAACACTGGGGTACAGTACTGGTGGGGACAGGTCTGTCACTTTATAACACTGGGGTACAGTACTGGTGGGGACAGGTCTGTCACTGTATAACACTGGGAAACAGCACTGGTGGGGACAGGTCTGTCACTGTATAACACTGGGGTACAGTACTGGTGGGGACAGGTCTGTCACTGTATAACACTGGGGTACAGTACTGGTGGGGACAGGTCTGTCACTGTATAACAATGGGGTACAGTACTGGTGGGGACAGGTCTGTCACTGTATAACACTGGGATACAGCACTGGTGGGGACAAGTCTGTCTCTGTATAACACTGGGGTACAGTACTGGTGGGGACAGGTCTGTCACTGTATAACACTGGGTTACAGTACTGGTGGGGACAGGTCTGTCACTGTATAACACTGGGGTACAGTACTGGTGGGGAGGGGTCTGTCACTGTATAACACTGGGGTACAGTACTGGTGGGGACAGGTCTGTCACTGTATAACACTGGGATACAGTACTGGTGGGGACAGGTCTGTCTCTGTACAACACTGGGGTACAGTACTGGTGGGGACAGGTCTGTCACTGTATAACACTGGGGTACAGTACTGGTGGGGACAGGTCTGTCACTGTATAACACAGGGGTACAGTACTGGTGGGGACAGGTCTGCCACTGTATAACACTGGGGTACCGTACTGGTGGGGACGGGTCTGTCACTGAATAACACTGGGGTACAGTACTGGTGGGGATGGGTCTGTCACTGTATAATACTGGGGTACAGCCCTGCTGGGGACAGGTCTGTCACTGTATAACACTGGGGTACAGTACTGGTGGGGACAGGTCTGTCCCTGTATAAGACTGGGGTACAGTACTGGTGGTGACAGGTCTCTCACTGTATAACACTGGGGTACAGTACTGGTGGGGACGGGTCTGTCACTGTATAACACTGGGGTGCAGTACTGGTGGGGACGGGTCTGTCACTGTATAACACTGGGATACAGTACTGGTGGGGACAGGTCTGTCACTGTATAACACTGGGGTACAGTACTGGTGGGGACGGGTCTGTCACTGTATAACACTGGGGTACAGTACTGGTGGGGACAGGTCTGTCACTGTATAACACTGGGGTACAGTACTGGTGGGGACAGGTCAGTCACTGTATAACACTGGGATACAGTACTGGTGGGGACAGGTCTGTCACTGTATAACACTGGGGTACAGTACTGGTGGGGATGGATCTGTCACTGTATAACACTGGGGTACAATACTGGTGGGGATGGG
>NW_027597686.1:0-7500 GCF_964194155.1 Cetorhinus maximus
TGAGGGTAAGAGTGTGGATAAGAGTGAGACAGGGAGTGAGGGAGTGAGGGTAAGAGTGTGGATAAGAGTGAGACAGGGAGTGAGGGAGTGAGGGTAAGAGTGAGGATAAGAGCGAGGAGAAGAGTGAGAGGAGTGAGTGAGAGAGTAAGGGTAAGAGTGAGGGTAAGAGTGAGAGAGGGAGTAAGGGAGAGAGTGAGAGTAAGAGTGAGGAGAAGAGTGAGAGAGGGAGTGAGTGTGAGAGTGAGGGTAAGAGTGAGAGATGGAGTGAGAGAGAGAGTGAGGATAAGAGTGAGGATAAGAGTGAGGGTAAGAGTGAGAGAGGGAGTGAGGAACAGGGTGAGAGTCAGAGTGAGGATAAGAGTGAGAGTGAGGGTAACAGAGAGGATAAGAGTGAGAGTGAGGGTAAGAGTGAGAGTGAGGGTAAGAGTGAGGATAAGAGTGAGAGTGAGGGTAACAGTGAGAGAGGGAGTGAGGGAGAGAGTGAGGGTAAGAGTGAGGATAAGAGAGTGAGGGTAACAGAGAGGATAAGAGTGTGAGTGAGGGTAAGAGTGAGGGAGGGAGTGAGGGAGAGAGTGAGGGTAAGAGTGAGAGTGAGGGTAACAGTGAGGATAAGAGTGAGAGTGAGGGTAAGAGTGAGAGAGGGAGTGAGTGAGAGAGTGAGGGTAAGAGTGAGAGCGAGGGTAAGAGTGAGAGAGGGAGTGAGGGAGAGAGTGAGGGTAAGAGTGAGAGCGAGGGTAAGAGTGTGAGAGGGAGTGAGGGAGAGAGTGAGGGAGGGTGTGAGAGCAAGGATAACAGAGAGGATAAGAGTGTGAGTGAGGGTAAGAGTGAGGGAGGGAGTGAGGGAGAGAGTGAGGGTAAGAGTGAGAGTGAGGGTAACAGTGAGGATAAGAGTGAGAGTGAGGGTAAGAGTGAGAGGGGGAGTGAGTGAGAGAGTGAGGGTGTGTGAGGATAAGAGTGAGAGTGAGGGTAACAGTGAGAGAGGGAGTGAGGGAGAGAGTGAGGATAAGAGTGAATATAAGAGTGAGAGTGAGGGTAAGAGTGAGAGAGGGAGTGAGGGTAAGTGAGAATAAGAGTGAGGGAGGGAGTGAGGGTAAGAGTGAGAATAAGAGTGAGGGAGGGAGTGAGGGTAAGAGTGAGAGTGAGGGTAAGAGTGAGTGTAAGAGTGTGAGTGAGGGTAAGAGTGAGAGAGGGAGTGAGGGAGAGAGTGAGGGAGAGAGTGAGGGAGAGAGTGAGGATAAGAGTGAGACCGAGGGTAAGAGTGAGAGAGGGAGTGAGGGTAAGAGTGAGGGTAAGAGAGAGGATAAGAGTGAGAGCGAGGGTAAGAGTGAGGGTAAGAGTGAGAGTGAGGGTAAGAGTCTGAGAGGGTGTGAGGGAGAGAGTGAGGGTAAGAGGAAGGATAAGAGTGAGAGCGAGGGTAAGAGTGAGAGAGGGAGTGAGGGTAAGAGTGAGGGTAAGAGTGAGGATAAGAGTGAGAGCGAGGGTAAGAGTGAGAGAGGGAGTGAGGGTAAGAGTGAGGGTAAGAGTGAGGATAAGAGTGAGAGCGAGGGTAAGAGTGAGAGAGGGAGTGAGGGTAAGAGTGAGGGTAAGAGTGAGAGTGAGGGTAAAAGTGAGAGAGGGAGTGAGGGTAACAGTGAGGGTAAGAGTGAGAGTGAGGGTAAGAGTGAGAGAGGGACTGAGGGCGAGGGTGAAGGTAAGAGTGAGGATAAGAGTGTGAGTGAGGGTAAAAGTGAGAGAGGGAGTGAGGGTAAGAGTGAGGGTAAGAGTGAGAGCGAGGGTAAGAGTGAGAGAGGGAGTGAGGGTAAGAGTGAGGATAAGAGTGAGAGCGAGGGTAAGAGTGAGAGAGGGAGTGAGGGTAAGAGTGAGGATAAGAGTGAGAGTGAGGGTAAGAGTGAGAGAGGGACTGAGGGCGAGGGTGAAGGTAAGAGTGAGGATAAGAGTGTGAGTGAGGGTAAAAGTGAGAGAGGGAGTGAGGGTAAGAGTGAGGGTAAGAGTGAGAGTGAGGGTAACAGTGAGGGAGGGAGTGAGGGAGAGAGTGAGGGTAAGAGTAAGGAGAAGAATGAGAGAGGGAGTGAGGGAGAGAGTGAGGGTAAGACTGAGGGTAAGAGTGAGAGTGAGGGTAAGAGTGAGAGAGGGAGTGAGGGAGAGAGTGAGGATAAGAATGAGGATAAGAGTGAGAGTGAGGGTAAGAGTGAGAGAGGGAGTGAGGGTAAGAGTGAGAATAAGAGTGAGGGTAAGAGAGAGAGCGAGGGTAAGAGTGCGAGAGGGAGTGAGGGAGAGGGTGAGGGTAAGAGTGAGAGTGAGGGTAAGAGTGAGAGTGAGGGTAAGAGTGAGGGAGGGAGTGAGGAAGAGAGTGAGGGTAAGAGTGAGAGTGAGGGTAAGAGTGAGAGTGAGGGTAAGAGTGAGAGAGGGAGTGAGGGAGAGAGTGAGGGTAAGAGTGAGGATAAGAGTGAGAGTGAGGGTAAGAGTGAGAGTGAGGGTAAGAGTGAGAGAGGGAGTGAGGGAGAGAGTGAGGGAGAGAGTGAGGGTAAGATTGAGAGTGAGAGTAAGAGTGAGAGAGGGAGTGAGTGAGAGAGTGAGGGTAAGAGTGAGGATAAGAGTGTGAGTGAGGGCAACAGTGAGGGAGGGAGTGAGGGAGAGGGTGAGGGTAAGAGTAAGGAGAAGAGTGAGAGAGGGAGTGAGGGAGAGAGTGAGGGAGAAGTTGTGGGTAAGAGTGAGGATAAGATTGAGAGTGAGGGTAAGAGTGAGAGAGGGAGTGAGGGAGAGTGTGAGGGAGAGAGTGAGGGTAAGAGTGAGAGCGAGGGTAAGTGTTAGAGAAGGAGTGAGGGAGAGAGTGAGGATAAGAGTGAGAGTGAGGGTAAGAGTGAGGATAAGAGTGAGAGTGAGGGTAAGATTGAGGGAGTGAGTGAGGGAGAGAGTGAGGATAAGAGTGAGAGTGAGGGTAAGAGTGTGGATAAGAATGAGAGAGGGAGTGAGGCAGAGAGTGAGGGTAAGAGTGAGAGTGAGGGTAACAGTGTGGATAAGAATGAGAGAGGGAGTGAGGCAGAGAGTGAGGGTAAGAGTGAGAGAAGGAGTGAGGGAGAGGTTGAGGGTAAGAGTGAGAATAAGAGTGAGAGTGAGGGTAACAGAGAGAGAGGGAGTGAGGGAGGGAGTGAGGGTAAGAATGAGGATAAGAGTGAGAGTGAGGGTAAGAGTGAGAGAGAGAGTGAGTGAGAGAGTGAGGGTACGAGTGAGGATAAGAGTGAGAGTGAGGGTAACAGTGAGGGAGAGAGTGAGGGAGAGAGTGAGGGTAAGAGCGAGGGATGGAGTGAGGGAGAGAGTGAGGGTAAGAGTGAGGGATGGAGTGAGGGAGAGAGTGAGGATAAGAGTGAGGATAAGAGTGAGGGTGAGGGTAAGAGTGAGGGATGGAGTGAGGGAGAGAGTGAGCATTAAGAGTGAGGGAGAGAGTGAGGGTAAGAGTGAGGATAAGAGTGAGGGTAAGAGTGAGGGATGGAGTGAGGGAGAGAGTGAGCGTTAAGAGTGAGGGAGAGAGTGAGGGTAAGAGTGAGGATAAGAGTGAGGGTAAGAGTGAGGGATGGAGTGAGGGAGAGAGTGAGGGTAAGAGTGAGGATAAGAGTGAGGGATGGAGTGAGGGAAAGCGTGGGCGTTAAGAGTGAGGGAGAGAGTGAGGGTAAGAATGAGGGAGAGTAATGGAGAGAGTGAGGCAGATAGAGTGAGTGTAAGAGCGAGGGAGGGAGTGAGGGTGAAAGTGAGGGAGAGTGTGAGTGTAAGAGCGAGTGTGAAACTAATGGAGAGAGTGGGGGAGAGAATGAGGGTAAGGGTGAGCAGTGAGGGGGAGAGTGAGGGTGAGGGAGAGCGTGAGGGAGAGGGTGTGAGTGAGGGATTGAATGAAGGAGAGAGTGAGGGTGAGGGAGAATGAGGGAGAGAGTGAGAATAAGAGCGACAGTAAGAGTGAGGATAAGAGTAAGGGAGAGGATGAGAGTGAGGGAGAGAGTGAGAGCGTGTGAGGGATTGAGTGAAGGAGAGGTTGAGGGGAATAGTAAGGGTAAGAGTTTAGCAGAGAGTGAGGGTAAGAGTGAGGATGAGACCATTGACCCTCCAACAGAGCCACAGTATTTATCTGGCTGGTCCCAGTTCAGTTTCTGGTCAATGGTAACCCCCAGGATGTTGATAGTGGGGGATTCAGTGATGGTGATGCCATTGAATGTCAAGGGGCGATGGGTGGATTCTCTCTTGTTGGAGATGGTCATTGCCTGGCACTTGTGTGGCACGAATGTCACTGGAAACTTGTCAGCCCAAGCCTGGATATTGTCCAGGTCTTGCTGCATTTGGACATGGGGCTGCTTCAGTATCTGAGGAGTCGCGAATGGTGCTGAACATTGTGCAACCATCAGCGGACATCCCCACTTCTGACCTTATGATGGAAGGAAGGACATTGATGAAGCAGCTGAAGATGGTTGGGGACGAGGACACTAACCCTGAGGAACTCCTGCAGTGATGTCCTGGAGCTGAGATGACTGACCTCCCAACAACCACAACCATCTTCTGTATGAGGGCAATAGTGCGTGTAGGAGTGAGATGTGGCTGGGTTGGGGTGGGGTAGGAGTGAGATATGGGTGGATTGGAGTGAGTTAGGAATGAAGTATGGGTGGGTTTGAGTGAGTTGGAGTAGTTTGGAGTGAGTTTGGTGTGGGTCGAATGGGGAGTGGAGTGAGGTTGGTGGGGGTTATATCGGAGGTGGAGTGGGTTGGAGTGAGGTTGGTGTGGGTGATATCGGAGGTGGAGTGGGTTGGAGTGAGGTTGGTGTGGGTGATATCGGAGGTGGAGTGGGTTAGAGTGAGATCGGTGTGGGTGATATCGGAGGTGGAGTGAGTTGGAGTGAGATCGGTGTGGGTGATATCGGAGGTGGAGTGAGTTGGAGTGAGATCGGTGTGGGTGATATCGGAGGTGGAGTGAGTTGGAGTGAGATCGGTGTGGGTGATATCGGAGGTGGAGTGAGTTGGAGTGAGATCGGTGTGGGTGATATCGGAGGTGGAGTGAGTTGGAGTGAGATCGGTGTGGGTGATATCGGAGGTGGAGTGGGTTGGAGTGAGATCGGTGTGGGTGATATTGGAGGTGGAGTGGGTTGGAGTGAGATCGGTGTGGGTGATATTGGAGGTGGAGTGGGTTGGAGTGAGATCGGTGTGGGTGATATCGGAGGCGGAGTGAGTTGGAGTGAGATCGGTGTGGGTGATATCGGAGGTGGAGTGAGTTGGAGTGAGATCGGTGTGGGTGATATCGGAGGTGGAGTGAGTTGGAGTGAGATCGGTGTGGGTGATATCGGAGGTGGAGTGAGTTGGAGTGAGATCGGTGTGGGTGATATCGGAGGTGGAGTGAGATCGGTGTGGGTGATATCGGAGGTGGAGTGAGTTGGAGTGAGATCGGTGTGAGTGGGATTGGTGATAGAGTGAGTTGGAGTGAAATTTGTGTGGGTGGGATTGGTGATGGAGTGAGTTGGAGTGAAATTTGTATGGGTGGGATTGGTGATGGAGTGGGTTGGAGTGAGATCGGTGTGGGTGATATCGGAGGTGGAGTGAGTTGGAGTGAGATCGGTGTGGGTGATATCGGAGGTGGAGTGAGTTGGAGTGAGATCGGTGTGGGTGATATCGGAGGTGGAGTGGGTTGGAGTGAGGTTGGTGTGGGTGATATTGGAGGTGGAGTGGGTTGGAGTGAGATCGGTGTGGGTGATATCGGAGGTGGAGTGAGTTGGAGTGAGATCGGTGTGGGTGATATCGGAGGTGGAGTGGGTTAGAGTGAGATCGGTGTGGGTGATATCGGAGGTGGAGTGAGTTGGAGTGAGATCGGTGTGGGTGATATCGAAGGTGGAGTGAGTTGGAGTGAGATCGGTGTGGGTGATATCGGAGGTGGAGTGGGTTGGAGTGAGATCGGTGTGGGTGATATCGGAGGTGGAGTGGGTTGGAGTGAGATCGGTGTGGGTGATATCGGAGGTGGAGTGAGATCGGTGTGGGTGATATCGGAGGTGGAGTGAGTTGGAGTGAGATCGGTGTGGGTGGGATTGGTGATGGAGTGAGTTGGAGTGAAATTTGTGTGGGTGGGATTGGTGATGGAGTGAGTTGGAGTGAAATTTGTATGGGTGGGATTGGTGATGGAGTGAGTTGGAGTGAGATTTGTGTGGGTGGGATTGGTGATGGAGTGAGTTGGAGTGAGATTGGTGTGGGTGGGATTGGTGTTGGATTGAGTTGGAGTGAGATTGGTGTGGGTGGGATTGGTGATGGATTGAGTTGGAGTGAAATGTGTGTGGGTGGGATTGGTGTTGGATTGAGTTGGAGTGAGATTGGTGTGGGTGGGATTGGTGATGGAGTGAGTTGGAGTGAGATTGGTGTGGGTGGGATTGGTGTTGGATTGAGTTGGAGTGAGATTGGTGTGGGTGGGATTGGTGATGGATTGAGTTGGAGTGAGATTGCTGTGGGTGGGATTGGTGATGGAGTGAGTTGGAGTGAGATTGGTGTGGGTGGGATTGGTGATGGAGTGAGTTGGAGTGAGATTGGTGTGGGTGGGATTGGTGTTGGAGTGAGTTGGAGTGAGATTGGTGTGGGTGGGATTGGTGTTGGAGTGAGTTGGAGTGAGATTGGTGTGGGTGGGATTGGTGATGGAGTGAGTTGGAGTGAGATTGGTGTGGGTGGGATTGGTGATGGATTGAGTTGGAGTGAGATTGCTGTGGGTGGGATTGGTGATGGATTGAGTTGGAGTGAGATTGGTGTGGGTGGGATTGGTGTTGGAGTGAGTTGGAGTGGTTTGGAGTGAGGTGGGATTGGTGTTGGAGTGGGTTGGAGTGGTTTGGCGTGAGATGGGAGTGAGGGTATAGCTGAATTGGTGTCAAGATATTGGTCCAATGAGTTAGAAGGTTACACAATCCACGATCTCTCACTTACCTGTCAGGATGGATTGGTCAACGCGTAGAGTGGTCGAGATGATGTTGACTAACCGGATGTCTGCAGGGACCTTGTCGCCAACTGTGAGGAGAACACAAAGCTCAGGGTTAGGACATCGGAGCAGGTAACCTCGAGGGCGCATCAGGGGAGAGGGCCGGGCGATTCCGGGGGAATTGTCAACATTAACTGCGGAAATATCGGGATCTGGTTGGGGGACATCCTGTATCCACCCCGGTTAGGCTGATCACACGATCTGACCCTCTCTCTGAGTCAGTGTGTCACATGGTCAAACCCCACGCACGCTCCCCGGGACCACTAGCGAGGGAGCGCCGCACTGTCGGAGGGTCAGTGCTGAGGGAGTGCCGCACTGTCGGAGGGTGAGCGCTGAGGGAGCGCCGCACTGTCGGAGGGTCAGTGCTGAGGGAGCGCCGCACTGTCGGAGGGTCAGTGCTGAGGGAGCGCCGCACTGTCGGAGGGTCAGCGCCGAGGGAGCGCCGCACTGTCGGAGGGTCAGTGCTGAGGGAGCGCCGCACTGTCGGAGGGTCAGTGCTGAGGGAGCGCCGCACTGTCG
>NW_027597686.1:15000-30000 GCF_964194155.1 Cetorhinus maximus
CCAGGACAGGTACAACACGGGGTTAGATACAGAGTAAAGCTCCCTCTTCACTGTCCCCATCAAACACTCCCAGGACAGGTACAGCACGGAGTTAGATACAGAGTAAAGCTCCCTCTACACTGTCCCCATCAAACACTCCCAGGACAGGTACAGCACGGGGTTACAGACAGAGTAAAGCTCCCTCTACACTGTCCCCATCAAACACTCCCAGGACAGGTACAGCACGGAGTTAGATACAGAGTAAAGCTCCCTCTACACTGTCCCCATCAAATACTCCCTGGACAGGTACAGCACGGGGTTAGATACAGAGTAAAGCTCCCTCTACACTGTCCCCATCAAACACTCCCAGGGCAGGTACAGCACGGGGTTAGATACAGAGTAAAGCTCCCTCTACACCGTCCCCATCAAACACTCCCAGGACAGGTACAGCACGGAGTTAGATACAGAGTAAAGCTCCCTCTACACCGTCCCCATCAAACACTCCCAGGACAGGTACAGCACGGGGTTAGATACAGAGTAAAGCTCCCTCTACACCGTCCCCATCAAACACTCCCAGGACAGGTACAGCACGGGGTTAGATACAGAGTAAAGCTCCCCCTACACCGTCCCCATCAAACACTCCCAGGACAGGTACAGCACGGGGTTAGATACAGAGTAAACCTCCCTCTACACCGTCCCCATCAAACACTCCCAGGACAGGTACAGCACACGGGGGGGGTTAGATACAGAGTAAAGCTCCCTCTACACCGTCCCCATCAAACACTCCCAGGACAGGTACAGCACACGGGGGGGGGTTAGATACAGAGTAAGGCGCTGAGTAACCACTGCTTCCGGTGCCCGGAGTTACACTCCGGCCTCTCACCTGCCACCTCCACGATGTCACCGGGGACGATCTCCCGAGCTTTGATCCTCTGGACCAGCTTCTTGTCCGTCCGGTACACCTTCCCCATCTCGGGCTCGTACTCCTTCAGGGCCTCAATGGCGTCCTCGGCATTCCGCTCCTGCGGGCACAGAAGGATCCCGCACAGCGGTGAGACGGCGAATGAGGGGGAGTGGGGAGAGACCCGGGAGCCTCCGGGGGTTGGGGAGGGTGGGATAAGGGCCAAGGGGGGAGCGAGGCTGGGACATGAGGAGCGAGAAGGAATGTCGTCCTTCATGGCGAGGGGGGGGATGGAGTTAGGACAAGTCGGGGAAGTCTCGCTCCGACTGTCCAGGGCGTCGGTGAGACCCGCTCCTGGAGCACTGCGGACAGTTCTGGTCTCATGACTTAAGGAGGGACAGACTCGCGCTGGAGGCCGTTCAGAGAAGGTTCACTCGGACCGATTCCTGGGACGAAGGGGGTGGCGGAGGTTTGTCTTGTGAGGAGAGGTTGAGCAGGTTGGGCCCTGTACCCCCCCAATGGAGTTTAGAAGAACGAGAGGCGATCTTATCAAGACAGATAAGATTCGGAGGGGGGTGGGGTAGGGGGCTCGACAGGGATGGATGCTGGGAGGATGTTTACCTCCCTCGTGTGTGGGGGAATCTAGAACAAGGAGGGAGGAGGGGGCACAGATTCAGAACGAGGGGTTGAAGACGGAGAGGGGGAGGAATTTCTTCTCTCGGAGGGTGGTCAGTCTGTGGGATTCTCTCCCCACCCCCCCAGAGAGCAGTGGAGGCCGGGGCTGTTGGATATACTCAAGGCCGAGGGAGGCGGAGGGGAGTCGAGGGTTGTGAGGGGTGTGCGGGAGACGGACAGGGAAGTGGAGTTAAGGCCACAATGGGGTCAGTCGAATGGGGGGAGAGGGCCGACGGGGCCTAGCGACGCCGGAAGCCTGCCTTTCGGGCTCGAGTCTTACCTGCCATACGCCCACCACTGCGTTGGCGATGAGGATCAGCAGGATTACGAAAGGCTCCACGAAGGCTGTGATGGTCTCCTCCCCTTCCTCAAACCAGGCCAGCACCTGGGGGAGAGAAAAGAGTTCTTCATCGATGTGGGGCCAACGACAACAGGGCCATCCTGCTCACGCTAGGCCTTTGAAAGGCCTGTGCCATTCATCGCCCCACACCCACCTCCCCCTCGACCCCTGACCCTCCGACAGTGCGGCGCTCCCTCAGCACTGACCCTCCGACAGTGCGGCGCTCCCTCAGCACTGACCCTCTGACAGAGCGGAGCTCCCTCAGCACTGACCCTCCGACAGTGCGGCGCTCCCTCAGCACTGACCCTCCGACAGTGCGGCGCTCCCTCAGCACTGACCCTCCCACAGTGCGGCGCTCCCTCAGCACTGACCCTCCGACAGTGCGGCGCTCCCTCAGCACTGACCCTCCGACAGTGCGGCGCTCCCTCAGTACTGACCCTCCGACAGTGCGGCGCTCCCTCAGCACTGACCCTCCGACAGTGCGGCGCTCCCTCGGCACTGACCCTCCGACAGTGCGGCGCTCCCTCGGCACTGACCCTCCGACAGTGCGGCGCTCCCTCAGCACTGACCCTCCGACAGTGCGGCGCTCCCTCAGAACTGACCCTCCCACAGTGCGGCGCTCCCTCAGCACTGACCCTCCGACAGACCCAGCAATCCCACTCCCCCTCCACCCCCCCTCCCATATCCCTGTGGATGTTCTCCCTCCCAGTGTTTCTCCGATTCCCCCATTCCCAGCGTTCCTATTGAATCTGCTCCCAGCGCCTTCCCGATCAACAACAACTCGCTGGGTCCCAAATAAAACCTTTCCCCATCTCCCCCCCTCCCCGATCGCCCTTAATCCCTGTCCCTCTGGTTTCCCCACCCCTCCTGCCACCGGGAACAGTTTCCCCCCCTCCCTCACTGACTCCCTCGATCCCGACCCCCCTTCCCGATCGGGAACCCCCTCAATTCAGTCTCCCCCCCATTAACCTTCTCCGCTCCGGGGAGAACGATCCCAGCTTCTCCCGGTCTCTCTCTCCCACACGGACTGAATCCCCCTCATCCCCCCCACTGGGAACCGTTCAGGTAAACCTCCTCCGCACCCTCTCCGAGGGGCATCCACATCCTTCCCAAAGTGCGGAGCCCGGGATTGGACACGAAACTCCAGCTGGGAGCGAACCCGGAGTTTTAGAAAGGGATTTCTTTGCTTCTGATAGGAACTAGAGATAGTTTAAGTGAGACATATTTATATTTGTGGATGTTAAAATGAGTGCTCCAGTATCGGAGGGTCAGTACTGAGGGAGCGCCGCACTGTCGGAGGGTCAGTGCTGAGGGAGCGCCGCACTGTCGGAGGGTCAGTGCTGAGGGAGCGCCGCACTGTCGGAGGGTCAGTACTGAGGGAGCGCCGCACTGTCGGAGGGTCAGTGCTGAGGGAGCGCCGCACTGTCGGAGGGTCAGTGCTGAGGGAGCGCCGCACTGTCGGAGGGTCAGTGCTGAGGGAGCGCCGCAATGTCGGAGGGTCAGTGCTGAGGGAGAGCCGCACTGTCGGAGGGTCAGTGCTGAGGGAGAGCCGCACTGTCGGAGGGTCAGTGCTGAGGGAGCGCCGCACTGTCGGAGGGTCAGTGCTGAGGGAGCGCCGCACTGTCGGAGGGTCAGTGCTGAGGGAGCGCCGCACTGTCGGAGGGTCAGTGCTGAGGGAGAGCCGCACTGTCGGAGGGTCAGTGCTGAGGGAGCGCCGCACTGTCGGAGGGTCAGTGCTGAGGGAGCGCCGCACTGTCGGAGGGTCAGTGCTGAGGGAGCGCCGCACTGTGGGAGGGTCAGTACTGAGGGATTGCCGCACTGTCGGAGGGTCAGTACTGAGGGATTGCCGCACTGTCGGAGAGTCAGTGCTGAGGGAGCGCCGCGCTGTCGGAGGGTCAATACTGAGGGAGTGCCACACTATCATTGGTCTCTTGTTGGAGGCCCCCTCAGTACTGACCCTCTGACAGTGCGGCTCTCCCTCAGCACTGACCCTCTGACAGTGCGGGGCTCCCTCAGCACTGACCCTCGGACAGTGCGGCGCTCCCTCAGCACTGACCCTCCGACAGTGCGGCTCTCCCTCAGCACTGACCCTCTGACAGTGCGGGGCTCCCTCAGCACTGACCCTCGGACAGTGCGGCGCTCCCTCAGCACTGACCCTCCGACAGTGCGGCGCTCCCTCAGTACTGACCCTCCGACAGTGCGGCGCTCCCTCAGTACTGACCCTCCGACAGTGCGGCGCTCCCTCAGTACAGGAATGGAAACAGGGCCCCAGTTCTCAGGGGTTTAGTTGGGGCTTGAACCCACTGTGTTCACAGGGGGCACAGGTTGGTGTGGAAATGGTTAAAATATCCTTCAACCTGACCTTTGGAAAGAGGAATGTTCATTTCACGACTGATGGGATAAAGTTACCGACACCAACACTTAATTACCTAATCTCACCATCTCACATATCCTGCAACTGCACTCAAGGAGGGGAGGTGGTGTGGGGGAGTCGGGATGGGGAGGGTGCTCATAACCATCTGTTGAAACGCTAATCTCTGCCTCTTCCTGAACATCTTGAAGACTATACAGAGTGAGTGAGGCAGTGAGGGAGTGGAAAAGGCCACAGAGTGAGAAAGAAACCAGCAACCAAGGACAGGTACAGCACGGGGTTAGATACAGAGTAAAGCTCCCTCTACACCGTCCCCATCAAACACTCCCAGGACAGGTACAGCACGGGGTTAGATACAGAGTAAAGCTCCCTCTACACCATCCCCATCAAACACTCCCAGGACAGGTACAGCACGGGGTTAGATACAGAGTAAAGCTCCCTCTACACCGTCCCCATCAAACACTCCCAGGACAGGTACAGCACGGGGTTAGATACAGAGTAAAGCTCCCTCTACACCATCCCCATCAAACACTCCCAGGACAGGTACAGCACGGGGTTAGATACAGAGTAAAGCTCCATCTACACTGTCCCCATCAAACACTCCCAGGACAGGTACAGCACGGGGTTAGATACAGAGTAAAGCTCCATCTACACTGTCCCCATCAAACACTCCCAGGACAGGTACAGCACGGGGTTAGATACAGAGTAAAGCTCCCTCTACACCGTCCCCATCAAACACTCCCAGGACATGTACAGCACGGGGTTAGATACAGAGTAAAGCTCCCTCTACACCGTCCCCATCAAACACTCCCAGGACAGGTACAGCACGGGGTTAGATACAGAGTAAAGCTCCCTCTACACCGTCCCCATCAAACCCTCCCAGGACAGGTACAGCACGGGATTAGATACAGAGTAAATCTCCCTCTACACCGTCCCCATCAAACACTCCCAGGACAGGCAGCACGGGGTTAGATACAGAGTAAAGCTCCCTCTACACTGTCCCCATCAAACACTCTCAGGACAGATACAGCACGGGGTTAGATACAGAGTAAAGCTCCCTCTACACCGTCCCCATCAAACACTCCCAGGACAGGTACAGCACGGGGTTAGATACAGAGTAAAGCTCCCTCTACACCGTCCCCATCAAACACTCCCAGGACAGGTACAGCACGGGGTCAGATACAGAGTAAAGCTCCCTCTACACTATCCCCATCAAACACTCCCAGGACAGGTACAGCACAGGGTTAGATACAGAGTAAAGCTCCCTCTACACCGTCCCCATCAAACACTCCCAGGACAGGTACAGCAGGAGTTAGCTACAGGGCACTGTCAGAGGGTCAATTCTAAGGGAACACCGCACTTTCGGTATGCGAATGCTAAGCGAGTATCTCTGTAACCTCCTGCAGCCCCTACACCCCTCCCTATCTCTGTAACCTCCTCCAGCCCCTACAACCCTCCCTATCTCTGTAACCTCCTGCAGCCCCTACAACCCTCCCTATCTCTGTAACCTCCTCCAGCCCCTACAACCCTCCCTATCTCTGTAACCTCCTCCAGCCCCTACACCCCTCCCTATCTCTGTAACCTCCTACAACCCCACGAGATCTCTGCGCTCCTCCGATTCCGGCCTCTCGAGCATCCCCCGATTCCCATCGCTCTGCCATTGGCGGCCGGGCCTTCAGCTGCCTGGTGAGGAGGGCCCTAAGCTCTGGAATTCTCTCCCTGAATCCTCTCCGTCTCACTCCCTCTCTCTCTCTCTTTCTCTCCTCCTTTAAGACGCTCCTTAAAACCGACCTCTTTGACCAAGGTTTTGGCCACCTGACTGCTCGTATCTCCTTTTATGTTTCAAGGTTGCGTTTTTTTCTAATTGACGCACCTATTACAAGTGTGAGTGTGGTTTGCTACGGCAATAGGCGGCATATAAATGCAGGTTCCTGCACGAGGTATCAGGTGAATTGGCGTCAGAGAGCAGAAGTTTGCCACAGATTCGAACCGTTGTTCAATGGGAGCTGAACATCGGGCAGAGTTATTGGCAGCAGAGCGTCCCCAAGTGGTACGGAGGTGTAATGACACCCGTGACGTGTTTACATGGGTCTGTCATTGTGCGTGCATCTTAGGCACTGTTCATGTGATGGGGGAATGATTTCAGGCAAACTGGTGTTGGGAGGGAACTTTTAGTGGACAGGAACCCATGATTCTCCCTCTCTGCCTCTCCGTCTCTCTCCATTCCCATCGTGCTGTCTCTCTGCCCCACTGTCTCTCCATCTCTCTCTTGCTCCCTCTTTCTCTCTCCGTTTGTTCACGTGTGTCTGTCTCACCCTCTGTCAATCTCTTTCCTGGTCCCTCTAACGCTCTCGCTCTCTCTCCATCTCTCTGTGACATTCTATCTCTTTGCCTCTCTGTCTCCCTGTCTCTCTCTTTCTCTGTCTTCCTTTTTCTCTTTCCCCATTCTATCTTTCTCTCCCTCTCTGTCCCTCGCCCTCTCACTTCCTGTCTCTCTGTCTCTCTCTCTGTGTTGCTCCTCTCTGTGCCTCTCCCGGCCTCTCCTTCTCTATCACCCTCCCTTTCCCTGTCTCTCTCTCTCTCCCTCCCACCCCAAATCGCTGTCTATCCCTCTCTCTCTGTGTTGCTCTCTCTCTGCCTTTATTTCTCTCTCTCCCTCTCACTATCTTAATCTCCCTCTCTGTCACTGGCTTTCTATCTTTCTCACCCTGTTTACCTCTCTCTCTCTCTCTCTGTTTGCTCCTGTCTCTCCCTCTCTGTCTGTCTCTCTCTATCTCCCTGTCTCATCCTCTCTCAGTCCCTCTCCATCTCTCCCTCTGTCGCTCACTCTTTCTCCCTGCCTCTATTTCTGTCTGTATTTCTCTCTGTGTCTCTGTCTCATCCCCTCTCTCTCTTTAAGTCTCTCTCTGTCACATCCTCTCATTGTCTCTCTGTATCTCTCTCTCTCCACCTCTCTCTCTCTTTAAGTCTCTCTCTGTCTCATCCTTTTGCTGTCTCTCTGCCTCTGTCTCTCTCCCCCATATCTCTCTCTATGTCTCTCTGTCACTGTGTCTCTCCGTCTCTTTCTCTCTCTCTCGCTGTGTCCCTCTCTGTCTGTCTCTCTCTCTTTCTCTGTCTCGTTCTCTCTCTATCTGTCTCTCTCTCTCTCGCTGTGTCCCTCTTTCTCTGTCTCTGTCTCTCTCTCTGTCACTCTCTCTGTCTCGCTCTCCCTCTCTCCCTCTTTGAGTCTCACTGTTTCTCTCTGTCTGTCTCTTTCTGTATCTGTCTCTCTCCAACTCTCTCTGTCTCTCTCTGCCTCTCTTTGACTCTCTCTTTCTCTCTCTCGCTGTCTCGCTCTTTCTGTCTGTCGGTCTCTTCCTCTGGCTCGCTCTCTCCTTCCCTGTCCCCACCACACACACCCTCTGGCATCTGGAGATGCCAGCTCCTGATTTAGCTCAGATGTCTAAGATGTAATTCTAACTGTATAAATTTGTTCTATTTGGGCTTACTCAGAAGGCCCTGCTGTTGGATTCCATGTAAACATTGAATGACAGGAAACAGGTGTCCTATTGATTCCAGCCTTCGTCCCCTCATGTGTTTAACCAGCTTCCCCACTTAAGAACATCGAGAAGATTCACCTCCACCACACCCTGTGGGAGCGAGTTCCACATTCTCCCCACACCCCGTGGGAGCGAGTTCCACATTCTCCCCGCTCCACGTGGGAGCGAGTTCC
The DNA here is from genome assembly GCF_964194155.1 of Cetorhinus maximus. Taxonomy (NCBI): domain Eukaryota; kingdom Metazoa; phylum Chordata; class Chondrichthyes; order Lamniformes; family Cetorhinidae; genus Cetorhinus; species Cetorhinus maximus. The sequence goes on from NW_027597686.1 coordinate 22,979, forward strand.
ACATTCTCCCCACACCCTGTGGGAGCGAGTCCCGCATTCTCCGCACTCTCTGTGTGAGCGAGTTCTACATTCTCCCCGCTCCCCGTGGGAGCGAGTTCCACATTCTACCCCACTCCCTGTGGGAGCGAGTCCCGCATTCTCCGCACTCTCTGGGTAAAGACGTTTCTCCTGAATTCCCCGATTGGATTTATTAGTGACCGTCTGATATCGTTCTCATCTCTCCCACATGTGGAAACATCTTCTCTATGTCGATACCTTCGAACCCCTTTCATCATCTGAAACACCTCAGTCAGGTCACCCCCCTCAGCCTTCTCTCTAGAGAAAAGATCCCCGGCCTGTTCAATCTTTCCTGATAGTTATAACCTCTCTGTTCTGGTGTCATCCTTGTGAATCCTTTTTACACTTTCTCCAGTGTCTCTATATCCTTTTTATAATATGGAGACCAGAACTGTACACGGTGCTCCGAGTGTGGTCTAACCGGACCAGAACTGTACACAGTGCTCCGAGTGTGGTCTAACCGGACCAGAACTGTACACGGTGCTCCGAGTGTGGTCTAACCAGACCAGAACTGTACACAGTGCTCCGAGTGTGGTCTAACCAGACCAGAACTGTACACGGTGCTCCGAGTGTGGTCTAACCAGACCAGAACTGTACACGGTGCTCCGAGTGTGGTCTAACCAGACCAGAACTGTACACGGTGCTCCCAGTGTGGTCTAACCAGACCAGAACTGTACACAGTGCTCCGAGTGTGGTCTAACCGGACCAGAACTGTACACGGTGCTCCGAGTGTGGTCTAACCAGACCAGAACTGTACACAGTGCTCCGAGTGTGGTCTAACCAGACGAGAACTGTACACAGTGCTCCCAGTGTGGTCTAACCAGACCAGAACTGTACACAGTGCTCCGAGTGTGGTCTAACCAGACCAGAACTGTACACAGTGCTCCGAGTGTGGCCTAACCAGACCAGAACTGTGCACATAAGAACATAAGGTATAGGAGCAGGAGTAGGCCATTCGGCCCCTCAAGCCTGCCCCGCCATTCAATAAGATCATGGCTGATCTGCCCCAGGCCTCAACTCCTCTCTCGCGCCAGTTGCTCATAGCCCAACAGCTCCCCGATATTTCAAAAATCTATCCACCTCCTCTTTAAATCCTTGCAGTGATCTAGCCTCCACAACTCTATGGGGTAGAGATTTCCACACATTCGCTACTCCCTCTGAGAGAAGAAATTCCTTCGCATCTCAGTTTTAAATGAGTGCCCCCTTTATTCTGTAACTATGTCCCCTAGTCCGAGATTCCCCCACTGGTGGAAACGCCTTCTCAACATCTACCCTGTCAAGCCCCCCTCAGAATCCTTTTCGTTTCCATAAGATCACCCCTCATTCCTCTAAACTCCCAATGAATAAAGGCCTAACCTGTTTAACCGTTCTTGGTAAGTCAACCCCTTCATCCCAGGAATCAGCCCAGTGAATCTCTTTTGAACTGCTTCCAATGCCAGTATAATCCTTTCTTAAATACGGGGACCAAAACTGTACACACTGCTCCAGGTGCGGCCTCACCAACACCCTGTACAGTTGTAACAAGACTTCCCCTATTTTTAAACTCCAACCCCACTACGATACAGGCCAAAATCCCATTCGAATTCTTAATGACTTGCTGCACATGTATGCTAACTTTTTCTGTTTCATGCAACACCCAGATCCCTCTGTGCCGCTCTTTATTGGAGTCTCTCTCCATTTAAATAACAGTTTGCCTTTTGATTCTTCCGATCAAAGTGCGTGACCTCACGCTCTCCTACATTAAACTCCGCCTGCCAGGTTTTTGCCCACTCACTCAACCTATCTATATCCCCTTGCAGATTACCTTATATCCTCATCACAACATGCCCTTCCACCTATTTTTGTATCGTCAGCGAGTTTGGATACATTACACTCTGCCCCCTCCTCCAAGTCATTAATATAAGCTGTACATAACTGAGGCCCTAGGACTGATCCTTCTGGCACTCCACTAGTTATGTCTTTCCGACCTGAAAAAGACCCCATTAATCCCGACTCTCTGTCTTCTGTGTGTTTACCAATCCTCGATCCATGCTCATACATTTACCCCCAATACCCTGAGCTCCTATCTTGTGCAACAGCCTTTCATGTGACACTTTATCGAATGCCTTCTGGAAGTCCAAATACACCACATCTACCGGTTCCCCTTTATCAGCTCTGCTTGTTACATCCTCAAAGAACTCTAGCAAATTTGTCCAACAGGGTTTCCCTTTCACAGAACCATGTTGGCTCTCTTTGAGTGCGTTAAGCTTTTCGAAATATCCTGCTATTTCTTCCTTAATAACGGACTCTAGCATTTTACCAACGACACAGGTTAGGCTGACTGGCCTATAGTTTCCTGCTTTTTTGTCTCCCTCCCTTCCTGAACAGGGGCATCACATTAGCGGTTTTCCAATCCTCTGGGACCCTCCCGGAATCCAGTGAGTTCTGGGATATTTCCACCAATGCCCCCACTATCTCTGCAGCCACTTCCTTTAAAACCCTTGGATCCAGGTCATCGGGTCCTGGCGACTGGTCTGCCTTTAGTCCCATTCGTTTGTCAAACACTTTGCCCCTCGTGACAGAGACTGTCACAAGATCTTTCCTCCCATTAGCTCCTTGCTTATCCGATATCTTTGGGATGTTCTTCCACCGTGAAGACCGATGCAAAATATCGGTTTAAATTATCTGCCGTTTCCCTGTTCCCCGTTATCAATTTCCCAGTCCCCTCCTCCAAGGGTCCCACGCTCACTTTAGCTACGCTCTCACTTTTTATATACCCGCAGAAGCTCTTGCTCCTTCCCAATTTACTTTCATAATCAATTTTCTCCCTCTTCGTTCGCTTTTTAGTCATTCTAAAAACGTTCCCAATTCTCTGGACTACCACTGGTTCTCCTGTATGCCTTAGTTTTCGATTGGACACTCTCCTTGACCACCTTCGTTAACCACAGGGTGGTTCGTCCTTCTCGCCAAGTCCATTTTGACCGGGATACATTTTTGCCGAGCGTTACGAAATATCTGCTTTAAATGTCTGCCAATGCTCATCCGCTGACCTTCCCCCTTAGTCTATCCCCCCACCCCCTCTTTAGACAACTCTTTCCTCGTGCCTCTGTAATGGCCCTTATTTAAGTTGAGGGCACTGGTTTAAGACCCAAGTGGCTCACCCTCAAACTGAATTTCAAATTCTACCATGTTGCTCTCCCCTGGGGGATCCCTTACCTTTGATATCTCTTATTAATCCCGCCTCGTTACAAATTACTAGATCGAAAATAGCCTGTTCCTGGGTAGATTCTGTACCCTATTACTCTAAGAAACAATCCCTGATGCACCCTACAAATTCGCCTTCCATGTTACCCTTGCCAGTCAACATGCAAATCACACATGACAATTGTAGTGCCCTTCTTAGACACCTCCATTACTTCCTGATTTATACTTTGCCCTACAGCGAGGCAACTCTTCGGGGGCCTATAGATGACTCCCCCCCCACCGTGACTTCTTCCCCTTGCTATTCCTTATTTCCACCCAAACTGAATCCACATCACGATCTATGGCGCCCATATCACTACTCACCACCTTCCTTCGTTAACAAAGCTACCCCACCACCTTTTCCTTTTTGTCTATTTTTTTCCCCCAGAACGTCGAATACCCTTGGATATCGAGTTGGTCATCTAGCAACCACGTCTCTGTGATAGCTATCGAGTCATATCCATTTGTGCCGTCAACTCATCTATCTTGTTACCAATGCTGCGTGCATTCAGATAAAGAGCCTCAAGCTTTGACTTTTTACCATTATTACTCATTCTGGTTCTGATTTCTGCTTATATTTTTCTTCCCCTTCCTGTCAGGCTTTGATTATCGCTCGCCTCTTCACTACCCCGCACCTCTGCTCTCTCCTTTCTTTCTGACTTTTTAAACTTCCCTTCAATTGAACCCCATCACCTCTCCCTAATTAGTTTAAAGTCCCATCTACAACCCGAGCTGCACGATTCACCAGGACGCTGGTCCCAGCATGCTTCAAATGAAGCCCGCCCCAGTGGAACAGCTCTCTCCTTCCCCAGAACTAGCGCCATGAATCGGAACCCATTTCTCCCACGCCAATCTCTGAGCCACGCGTTTACCCCTCTAATCTTATCTACCCTACGCCAATTTGCGCGTGGCTCAGGTAGTAACCCGGAAGTCATTGCCTTCATGGTTCTGCTTTGTAATTTGGCCCCGAGCTGCTCCTAGCCCCTCAGCAGAACCTCTTTCCTAGTCCGACGTAGGCCGTCGGTACCTACGTGGACCACGACAACTGGTTCCTTCCCCTCCCACTCCAAGTTCCTCTCCAGCCCAGAAGAGGTGTCCTTAACCTTGGCACCAGGGAGGCAACACAGCTTCTCGGGGCTCTCTGTCTTTGCCCCAGAGCACAGGATCTATTCCGGTATTACTGGGAGCAAGAACCTCGTACCTATTGGGTAAGGGCACCGGCAGAGGCTCCTCCAGAGCTAAATTCTGGACCCCCGTACCCGCCTCACTCACGGTCACACCCTCCCTGCCCCTGACCACGGGTCCAAATTTGATGTCGTCAATCTGAAGGGGCGTGACTGCCTCCTGAAACAGGGTGTCCGGGTAACTCTCCCCCCTCCCCGACGTGTCTCGGTGTACCTCAGCTCGGACCCCAGCTCATCCAACTCTCAGCCGAAGGTCCTCGGCCATAAAACGCTTGCCGCCGATGTGGTCACTGTGGATCGCACCAGCGCCCGCTAGACGCCCACATGCTACAGCTGCAACACGACACCTGCACAGCCATCTCTATTCTATTTCATCGATTAACATGGATGTCAAATGATTTAAAAGTGAATTGATTAACTGCACTCTTCAACTGGATTGACATCTCCTGTTTTAAACCACTCGGTCAATCAAAACAGACACGGAAGAGATACCCCTCAATCATTAACTTGTTTTAATTTCACGTCACACTTTGGTTCTGACAGGTGGACCCAGGATACTCCTCTTGCTCTCTCCTCTAAATGCTGCTGACTGCCTGTCCCAGGGTCCTCCTCTCGCTCTCTCCTCTAGATGCTGCTGACTGCCTGTCCCAGGGTCCTCCTCTCGCTCTCTCCTCTAGGTGCTGCTGACTGCCTGTCCCAGGGTCCTCCTCTTGCATTCTTCTCACAGTACTCTGTGTGTGGTCTAACAGACCAGAACGGTACACAGTGCTGCGAGTGTGGTCTAACCAGACCAGAACGGTACACAGTGCTGCGAGTGTGGTCTAACAGGACCAGAACTGTACACAGTGCTCCGAATGTGGTCTAACCAGACCAGAACTGTACACAGCACTCCGAGTGTGGTCTAACTTAGGCCCAGCTGAGACAAAACTTGGTTGGTAAAATACTATTTGTTTATCCTGCTCATTGTGACTGTTGCAGGCTGTGAACCAACTGACATTATTTTGTGCCAATAACATCCCCAATGAACTTCACAGGAGCCACCATCAGACAGGTTTTGACATTGAGCCCGAGTGAGTTAGTGAGAGCGAGAGAGTGAAAGAGTGAGGGAGCAAGAGAGAGCGAGAAAAAGACAGAGAGAGAGAGAGAGAGAGAGAGAGACAGAGAGAGAGGGAGAGAGTGGGAGAGGTTTAGGGAGGAAATCCCGGAGCTTAGGGCCCTCCCCAGGCAGCTGAAGGCCCGGCTGCCAATGGCGGAGCGATGGGAATCGGGGGATGCTCGAGAGGCCGGAATCGGAGGAGCGGAGAGACCTCGGAGGGTTGTAGGAGTTTACAGAGATAGGGAGGGTTGTAGGGGCTGGAGGAGGTTACAGAGATAGGGAGGGTTGTAGGGGCTGGAGGAGGTTACAGAGATAGGGAGGTTTGTCGGGGATGGAGGAGGTTACAGAGATAGGGAGGGTTGTAGGGGCTGGAGGAGGTTACAGAGATAGGGAGGGTTGTAGGGGCTGGATGATGTTACAGAGATAGTGAGGGTTGTAGGAGCTGGAGGAGGTCACAGAGATAGGGAGTGTTGTCGGGGCTGGAGGAGGTTACAGAGATAGGGAGGGTTGTAGGAGCTGGAGGAGGTTACAGAGATAGGGAGGGTTGTAGGGGCTGGAGGAGGTTACAGAGATAGGGAGGGTTGTAGGGGCTGGAGGAGGTTACAGAGATAGGGAGGGTTGTAGGGGCTGGAGGAGGTTACAGAGATAGGGAGGGTCGTAGAGGCTGGAGGAGGTTACAGAGATAGGGACGGTAGTAGGGGCTGGAGGAGGTTACAGACATAGGGAGGGTTGTTGGGGCTGGAGGAGATTACAGAGATAGGGAGGGTTGTAGGGACTGGAGGAGGTTACAGAGATAGGGAGGGTTGTCGGGGCTGGAGGAGGTTACAGAGATAGGGAGGGGTGTAGGGGGCTGGAGGAGGTTACAGAGATAGGGAGGGCTGTAGGGGTTGGAGGAGGTTACAGAGATAGGGAGGGGTGTAGGGGCTGGAGGAGGTTACAGAGATAGGGAGGGGTGTAGGGGGCTGGAGGAGGTTACAGAGACAGGGAAGTAGGGCTGTGGATTGATTTGATAACCCGAACGGTGAGATGAAAATCTTACAATCGAGGGGTGGCCGGGCTGGGGGTCAGTGAGCAGAGGGACAGGGGATGGGGGAATGGGGTATGAGAGGTTTTGTGTGGGTGTTGGGAGGCCGAGCGATACTTACAAAGGAGATGCAGGCTGCCAGCAATAAAATTCGGACAAGGAGATCCTCAAACTGCTCAGCTACCAGTTGCCAAAGTGTTTTCCCTGAAAGGTAGATGGAATCAGATTGTATTAGCAGAGAAATCACTAAGAACCCCATTAACTGCAACAACTACTCCAGGACACTGAGGGAGCGCCGCACTGTCGGAGGGTCAGTGCTGAGGGAGCGCCGCACTGTCAGAGGGTCAGTGCTGAGGGAGTGCCACACTGTCGGAGGGTCAGTGCTGAGGGAGCGCCGCACTGTGGGAGGGTCAGTACTGAGGGAGGGCCACACTGTCGG
>NW_027597686.1:37500-45000 GCF_964194155.1 Cetorhinus maximus
AGAGGAAAGGTGTGAGGATGAGAGGGACGGGGAGGGAGAGAAGGAGAGAGAGGGGAAGAGAGAAAGAGCAGGAGTGAGAGAGGGAGGGAGGGAGAGAGATTAGGAAAGAGAGAGAGAGGGAAAGAGTGAGGTGGGGAGAGGGAGGGAAAGGGCGCTCAAGAGTGAGAGGGGTGGGAGCGGGAGAGAGTGAGGTGGGGGAGAGAGAGAGAGAGAGAGGGAAGGAGAGAGAGCGGGAGCGAGGGAGGTGGGACGAAGAGTGAGGGAGTGAGAGAGGGTGGAAAGGAGAGAGAGAGAGAGTGGCTGGGAGGGAGTGAAAGTGAGGTAATGGAAGGAAGCGGGGTTGGGGGATGGGGTGGGGGGGGGCGGTGTACGAGGAGAGGGACTGTGCAACACATTTAGTGCCAAGCAGCAGGCTCTGAAACTCAAGATGGATTATCAGACCAAGAGCCGGCTGCTAGGAGGTATCACAACCTCCCAGTAATTTTATCACCTTGAGATGGAGTTAGACAGCTGTCAAAAATTGCACAGAGAGAGAGAGAGAGAGAGAGAGGGAGGGAGGGAGAGAGAGAGAGAGGGACATTAATAACCAGCGGCCCTCCCACAGGTGGAGGACCCATCCCCCTGACTTGCTCACACTTCACGAAGACTTCCCCCCCCCGTCACACAGGTACCAGGTCAATCGCCAGGCTAGGAGGGTTACATTCTGAGACCAGGTCCCTGCAGGCTATCCTGGAACTCCCTCAAGCCCAGGGGTGACCTGGGCGAGGGGTTTAAGATGATAATAAAGGATTCGATGGGGTCGAGAGAGAGAGATGGAGAGAGGGAGAGGGAGATAGAGAGAGACAGAGAGAGACAGTGACAGAGATAGGGAGATAGAGAGAGAGAGAGACAGAGAGATAGAGACAGAGAGAGGGAAACAGAGATAGAGAGGGAGACAGAGAGACAGAGACAGAGACAGAGGGAGATAGCGAGAGAGAGATATAGAGACAGAGAGGGAAACAGAGATAGACAGAGAAAGAAAAACAGAGAGAGAGAAAGAAAGACAGAGAGAGAGAGACAGAGACAGAGAGGGGGAGAGAGAGAGAGGCAGAGAGAGAGACAGAGAGAGGGAGATAGAGAGAGGCAGACAGAGAGAGACAGAGAGAAAGAGAGGCAGATAGAGATAGAGAGAGAGAGAGAGACAGAGACAGAGGGAGATAGAGAGAGAGATAGAGACAGAGAGGGAAACAGATAGAGAGAGAGAGAGAGACAGAGACAGAGGGAGATAGAGAGAGATAGAGACAGAGAGAGGGAAACAGAGATAGAGAGAGAGAGAGACAGAGACAGAGGGAGATAAATAGAGAGAGAGAGACAGAGAGAGAGAGACAGAGGGAGATAGAGAGAGAGATAGAGACAGAGAGGGAAATAAAGATAGAGAGAGAAAGAAAAACAGACAGAGAGAAAGAAAGACAGAGAGAGAGAGACAGAGGGGGAGAGAGAGAGAGGCAGAGAGAGAGAGACAGAGAGAGGGAGATAGAGATAGAGAGACAGAGAGAGAGAGACAGAGAGAGGGAGACAGAGAGAGGGAGATAGAGAGAGGCAGACAGAGAGAGACAGAGAGAGAGAGGCAGATAGAGATAGAGAGAAAGAGAGGGAGAGATAGAGGGAGAGAAATAGGGAGAGAGAGACAGAGAGAGAGAGAGATAGAGAGAGAGAGAGAGACAGGGAGAGAGAAGGAGATAGAGAGAGAGGGAGATAGAGATAGAGAGAGAGAGACAGAGAGAGAGAGGGAGATAGAAATAGAGAGAGACAGAGAGAGAGAGGGAGATAGAGATAGAGAGAGAGACAGAGAGAGAGAGGGAGATAGAGATAGAGAGAGAGGCCATTTCCTCTGGTAGGGGAGGGGGCAGGAGATTAAAATTCGAGCCAAGCGGTTCAGTGGGGGGGTCAGGAGAAACTTCATCACACAAGCTCGGAGCAGAACTGAGCAACCATCTCCCCTCCAACACCTCAACGAACAGAGCCCTCGAGGCTCAGAGGGTCATCAATTGGAAGTGTCGAAACTGAGACTAAGAGATGTTTGGTGGGAGGAGGGGGGTGTGAGGGCTGAATAAACAGAGGCGAGAAAATGGCCTGATAGAATGGTGGACCAGATTCGAGGGGCTGAATGGTCTCCACCTGTTCTCGTGACCTTATGTTTCAGGGCAGTTGTTAGATACAGAGTAAAGCTCCCTCTACACCGTCCCCATCAAACACTCCCAGGACAGGTACAGCACAGGGTTAGATACAGAGTAAAGCTCCCTCTACACCGTCCCCATCAAACACTCCCAGGACAGGTACAGCACGGGGTTAGATACAGAGTAAAGCTCCCTCTACACCGTCCCCATCAAACACTCCCAGGACAGGTACAGCACGGGGTTAGATACAGAGTAAAGCTCCCTCTACCCTGTCCCCATCAAACACTCCCAGGACAGGTACAGCACGGGGTTACATACAGAGTAAAGCTCCCTCTACACTGTCCTCATCAAACACTCCCAGGACAGGTACAGCACGGGGTTAGATACAGAGTAAAGCTCCCTCTACACCGTCCCCATCAAACACTCCCAGGACAGGTACAGCACGGGGTTAGATACAGAGTAAAGCTCCCGCTACACTGTCCCCATCAAACACTCCCAGGACAGGTACAGCACGGGGTTAGATACAGAGTAAAGCTCCCTCTACACTGTCCCCATCAAACACTCCCAGGACAGATAGAGCAGGGGGTTAAATACAGAGTAAAGCTCCCTCCACACTGCCCCCATCAAACACTCCCAGGACAGGTACAGCACGGGGTTAGATACAGAGTAAACCTCCCTCTACACCGTCCCCATCAAACACTCCCAGGACAGGTGCACCACGGGGTTAGATACAGAGTAAAGCTCCCTCTACACTGTCCCCATCAAACACTCCCAGGACAGGTACAGCACGGGGTTAGATACAGAGTAAATCTCCCTCTACACAGTCCCCATCAAACACTCCCAGGACAGGTACAGCACGGGGTTAGATACAGAGTAAAGCTCCCTCTACACCGTCCCCATCAAACACTCCCAGGACAGGTACAGCACGGGGTTAGATACAGAGTAAAGCTCCCTCTACACCGTCCCCATCAAACACTCCCAGGGCAGGTACAGCACGGGGTTAGATACAGAGTAAAGCTCCCTCTACACTGTCCGCATCAAACACTCCCAGGACAGGTACAGCACGGGGTTAGATACAGAGTAAAGCTCCCTCTACACTGTCCCCATCAATCACTCCCAGGACAGGTACAGCACGGGGTTAGATACAGAGCAAAGCTCCCTCTACACCGTCCCCATCAAACAATCCCAGGACAGGTACAGCACGGGGTTAGATACAGAGTAAAGCTCCCTCTACACCGTCCCCATCAAACACTCCCAGGACAGGTACAGCACGGGGTTAGATACAGAGTAAAGCTCCCTCTACACCGTCCCCATCAAACACTCCCAGGACAGGTACAGCACGGGGTTAGATACAGAGTAAAGCTCCCTCTACACCGTCCCCATCAAACACTCCCAGGACAGGTTCAGCACGGTGTTAGATACAGAGTAAAGCTCCCTCTACCCTGTCCCCATCAAACACTCCCAGGACAGGTACAGCACGGGGTTAGATACAGAGTAAAGCTCCCTCTACACTGTCCCCATCAAACACTCCCAGGACAGGTACAGCACGGGGTTAGATACAGAGTAAAGCTCCCTCTACACCGTCCCCCATCAAACACTCCCAGGACAGGTACAGCACGGGGTTAGATACAGAGTAAAGCTCCCTCTACACCGTCCCCATCAAACACTCCCAGGACAGGTACAGCACGGGGTTAGATACAGAGTAAAGTTCCCTCTACACCGTCCCCATCAAACACTCCCAGGACAGGTACAGCACGGGGTTAGATACAGAGTAAAGCTCCCTCTACACTGTCCCCATCAAACACTCCCAGGACAGGTACAGCACGGGGTTAGATACAGAGTAAAGCTCCCTCTACACAGACCCCATCAAACACTCCCAGGACAGGTACAGCACGGGGTTAGATACAGAGTAAAGCTCCCTCTACACCGTCCCCATCAAACACTCCCAGGACAGGTACAGCACGGGGTTAGATACAGAGTAAAGCTCCCTCTACACCGTCCCCATCAAACACTCCCAGGACAGGTACAGCACGGGGTTAGATACAGAGTAAAGCTCCCTCTACACCGTCCCCATCAAACACTCCCAGGACAGGTACAGCACGGGGTTAGATACAGAGTAAAGCTCCCTCTACACCGTCCCCATCAAACACTCCCAGGACAGGTACAGCACGGGGTTAGATACAGAGTAAAGTTCCCTCTACACCGTCCCCATCAAACACTCCCAGGACAGGTACAGCACGGGGTTAGATACAGAGTAAAGCTCCCTCTACACTGTCCCCATCAAACACTCCCAGGACAGGTACAGCACGGGGTTAGATACAGAGTAAAGCTCCCTCTACACCGTCCCCATCAAACACTCCCAGGACAGGTTCAGCACGGTGTTAGATACAGAGTAAAGCTCCCTCTACCCTGTCCCCATCAAACACTCCCAGGACAGGTACAGCACGGGGTTAGATACAGAGTAAAGCTCCCTCTACACTGTCCCCATCAAACACTCCCAGGACAGGTACAGCACGGGGTTAGATACAGAGTAAAGCTCCCTCTACACCGTCCCCCATCAAACACTCCCAGGACAGGTACAGCACGGGGTTAGATACAGAGTAAAGCTCCCTCTACACCGTCCCCATCAAACACTCCCAGGACAGGTACAGCACGGGGTTAGATACAGAGTAAAGTTCCCTCTACACCGTCCCCATCAAACACTCCCAGGACAGGTACAGCACGGGGTTAGATACAGAGTAAAGCTCCCTCTACACTGTCCCCATCAAACACTCCCAGGACAGGTACAGCACGGGGTTAGATACAGAGTAAAGCTCCCTCTACACAGACCCCATCAAACACTCCCAGGACAGGTACAGCACGGGGTTAGATACAGAGTAAAGCTCCCTCTACACCGTCCCCATCAAACACTCCCAGGACAGGTACAGCACGGGGTTAGATACAGAGTAAAGCTCCCTCTACACCGTCCCCATCAAACACTCCCAGGACAGGTACAGCACGGGGTTAGATACAGAGTAAAGCTCCCTCTACACCGTCCCCATCAAACACTCCCAGGACAGGTACAGCACGGGGTTAGATACAGAGTAAAGCTCCCTCTACACCGTCCCCATCAAACACTCCCAGGGCAGGTACAGCACGGGGTTAGATACAGAGTAAAGCTCCCTCTACACTGTCCGCATCAAACACTCCCAGGACAGGTACAGCACGGGGTTAGATACAGAGTAAAGCTCCCTCTACACTGTCCCCATCAATCACTCCCAGGACAGGTACAGCACGGGGTTAGATACAGAGCAAAGCTCCCTCTACACCGTCCCCATCAAACACTCCCAGGACAGGTACAGCACGGGGTTAGATACAGAGTAAAGCTCCCTCTACACTGTCCCCATCAAACACTCCCAGGACAGGTACAGCACGGGGTTAGATACAGAATAAAGCTCCCTCTACACCGTCCCCATCAAACACTCCCAGGACAGGTACAGCATGGATCTCGCCATTAGTACAATTGTATAAGCTTTTTGGTGATTTGCACCGTTTTTTCCACGTAGCAGGGTCTGGTTGGACCGCACCATGACCTGAAGAATGAGAAGAGGGGACACAGAGTAGGACAAGTTGGCGGAGGAGGGAGGAGGAGCTGCCTCAGCAGGAGGCCACATGGACCCCAGGGTCGTTCCCGAGCAATACTCATAGATCAGCCTCATCCAGGGACAGTGCGTGAGGCAGCCGCTCTTCCGTCAGCGCCGCCTCGCGCAGAGCTCGCCCCGTCTGCGGCCTCGAACCAAGCAGATCAATGGCCACGTGCCCAGTGGTCCAGAGAGGTGACCGGGACCCTGAAGGTTTCAAGCGTCCATCCCCTCCCGGGCTGGAGAGATTCACCAGGAAGGAATTCACCACCATTCTCTGCTCACCCCGAAGGTTAACCGCGTCCCGTCCTCTCTCTCTCTCTCTCTCTCCCTCTCTCTCTCTCTCTATGGCCAGAGACGTGCATAGGGCTGTCCTCCGATCGGCTCTGGGAGCAGGGCTGGCAAATCGTACATGTTGCAGATGACACAAAGCTGGGAGGGAGGGTGAGCTGTGAGGGAGGATGCAGAGATGCTTCAGTGTGATTTGGACAAGCTGAGTGAGTGGGCAAATGCGTGGCAGATGCAGTTTAATGTGGATAACTGTGAGGTTATCCAATTTGGTAGCAAACACAGGAAGGCAGATTATTACCTGAATGGCTATAAATTGAGAGAAGGGGAATGTGCAACGAGACCTGGGTGTCCTCGTACACCAGTCGCTGAAGGTAAGCATGCAGGTGCAGCAGGCGGTAAAGAAGGCAATTGGTATGTTGGCCTTCATAGCCAGAGGATTCGAGTACAGGAACAGGGATGTCTTGCTGCAATTGTACAGGGGCCTTGGTGAGACCACAACTGGAATATTGTGTGCAGTTTTGGTCTCCTTATCTGAGGAAGGATGTTCTTTCTATAGAGGGAAGGTTTACCTGACTGATTCCTGGGATGGCGGGACTGACATATAAGGAGAGATTGAGTCGATTAGGATTATATTCGCTGGAGTTCATTAGAATGAGGGGAGGATCTCATAGGAACCTATAAAATTCTAACAAGACTATACAGGGTAGATGCAGGAAGGATGTTCCCGATGGTGGGGGGGGTCCAGAACCAGGGGGTCACAGTCTGAAGATAAGGGGTAGACCATTTAGGACTGAGATGAGGAGAAATTTTTTCACCCAGAGACTATAAGAGCAGAAATTAGGCCATTCGGCCCATCGAATCTGCTCCGCCATTCAATCATGGCTAATAAGTTTCTCAACCCCATTTTCCCGCCTTCTCCCCGTAACCTTTGATCCCCTTACCAATCAAGAACCTATCTATCTCGGTCTTAAATACACTCAATGGCCTGGCCTCCACAGCCTTCTGTGGCAATGAATTCCACAGATTCACCACTCTCTCTGGCTAAAGAAGTTTCTCCCTCATCTCTGTTCTAAAAGGTCTTCCCTTTACTCTGAGGCTGTGCCCTCGGGTCCTAGTCTCTCCTACTAATGGAAACATCTTCTCCACGTCCCACTCTATCCAGGCCTTTCAGTATTCTGTAAGTTTCAATCAGATCCCCCCCCTCCTCATCCTTCTAAACTCCATCGAGCATAGACCCAGAGTCCTCAAACGTTCCTCATATGTTAAGCCTTTCATTCCTGGGATCGTTCTCGTGAACCTCCTCTGGGACCCTCTCCAGGGCCCAGAACATCCTTCCTGAGATACGGGGCCCAAAATTGCTCACAATATTCAAAATGTGGTCTGACCAGAGCCTTATAAAGCCTCAGCAGCACATCCCTGCTTTTATATTCTAG
>NW_027597686.1:50000-69937 GCF_964194155.1 Cetorhinus maximus
AAGGGGAGGTCATGCCCGACAAATCTGTCCGAATTCTTTGAGGAGGTAACGAGTAGGTTAGACAAAAGAGAGCCAATGGATGTTATCTACTTGGACTTCCAGAAGGCCTTTGACAAGGTGCCGCACAGGAGGCTGCTCAGTAAGATAACAGCCCATGGTGTTAGAGGCAAGGTACTAACATGGATAGAAGATTGGCTGTCAGGCAGGAGGCAGAGAGTGGGGATAAGGGGGTCCTTCTCAGGATGGCGGCCGGTGACTAGTGGAGTTCCGCAGGGGTCAGTGTTGGGACCACAGCTTTTCACTTTATGCATTAATGATCTAGATGAAGGAACTGAGGGCATCCTGGCTAAGTTTGCAGATGATACAAAGATAGGTGGAGGGACAGGTAGTATTGAGGAGGCGGGGAGGCTGCAGAAGGATTTGGACAGGTTAGGAGAATGGGCAAAGAAGTGGCAGATGGAATACAATGTGGGGAAGTGTGAGGTCATGCACTTTGGTAGGAAGAATAGAGGCACAGACTATTTTCTAAATGGGGAGAGAATTCAGAAATCTGGAGTGCAAAGGGACTCGGGAGTCCTAGTCCAGGATTCTCTTAAGGTTAACTTGCAGGTTGACATGGTAGTTAGGAAGGCAAATGCAATGTTGGCATTTATTTCGAGAGGACTAGAATATAAAAGCAGGGATGTGCTGCTGAGGCTTTATAAGGCTCTGGTCAGACCACATTTAGAATATTGTGAGCAATTTTGGGCCCCGTATCTCAGGAAGGATGTGCTGGCCCTGGAGAGGGTCCCAGAGGAGGTTCACGAGAACGATCCCAGGAATGAAAGGCTTAACATATGAGGAACGTTTGAGGACTCTGGGTCTATACTCGATGGAGTTTAGAAGGATGAGGGGGGATCTGATTGAAACTTACAGAATACTGAAAGGCCTGGATAGAGTGGGACGTGGGGAAGATGTTTCCATTAGTAGGAGAGACTAGGACCCGAGGGGCACAGCCTCAGAGTAAAGGGAAGACCTTTTAGAACAGAGATGAGGAGAAACTTCTTTAGCCAGAGAGAGTGGTGAATCTATGGAATTCATTGCCACAGAAGGCTGTGGGAGGCCAGGTCATTGAGTGTATTTAAGACCGAGATAGATAGGTTCTTGATGGGTAAGGGGATCAAAGGTTACGGGGAGAAGGCGGGAGAATGGGGTTGAGAAACTTATCAGCCATGATTGAATGGCGGAGCAGACTCAATGGGCCGAATGGCCTAATTTCTGCTCCTATGTCTTATGGTCTTATGGTCTCTGTCTCTCTCTCCCTGTCTCTCTCTCTCTGTCTGTCTCACTCTCTGTCTCTCTCTCTGTTTGTCTCTGTGTCTCTCTCTGTCTGTCTCTGTCTCTCTCTCTCTGTCTCTCTCTCTGCCTCTCTCTCTCTGTCTCTCTCTCTGTCTCTCTCTGTCTCTCTCTCTGTCTCTCTCTCTGTCTCTATGTCTCTCTCTCTCTCTGTCTCTCTCTCTCTCTCTGTCTCTCTCTCTGTCTCTCTCTCTCTCTCTGTCTCTCTCTCTCTGTCTCTATGTCTCTCTCTCTCTCTGTCTCTCTCTCTCTCTGTCTCTGCCTCTCTCTGTCTCTGTGTCTCTCTCTCTGTCTCTCTCTCTGTCTCTATGTCTCTCTCTCTCTCTGTCTCTCTCTCTCTCTCTCTGTCTCTCTCTCTGTCTCTCTCTCTCTCTCTGTCTCTCTCTCTCTGTCGCTCTCTCTCTCTCGCGGTCGGGGGTAATTTAAAGGCGCTGGGAGAACATTCTGATTCCCAGGAAGTGTTTGAGGGAGCAGCAGTCTTGACTGAGCTGCTGCTATTGACAGAGACAGCTGCACTGACACACACAGGAGATAGTCTTTCTGCGCTGCCCTTTCTGTCTTGAGGAGTCAGCTGGAGAGGGTGGAGTAGAGGAGGTTTCAAATGGTCAGGGCGGTGTTGGCCATTGGTGGGGGGGGAGGGGAAGGGGTGGGTCGCCTTGGCTCCATCAACGGGCTGCGTGGGGTAACCATGGCTGCGGACCCTCTCCCAATCCCTGCCCTGCGAATCCCGAACCCCCTGGTTCATCCCATCGCCCGCCCTCCATCAACTCCGGCCCGTCCGAGGCTCTGCTGTCCCTCACCGTGTCCGAACTCGCACCGAGACCCCTTCACCCATCACCCCCTGTATCTCGCTGACCCCACACTGGATCCCGGTCCCCGGCAACCCCTCCATTTTCAAATTCACACCCTCGTTTTCAAATCCCCTCCATGGCCCTCACCCCCCCCCTCCCTATCTCTGTAACCTCCTCCAGCCCCTACAAACCTCCTTATCTCTGTAACCTCCTCCAGCCCCTACAACCCTCCCTATCTTTGTAATCTCCTCCAGCCCCTACAACCCTCCCTATCTCTGTAACCTCCTCCAGCCCCTACACCCCTCCCATCCCTGTAACCTCCTCCAGCCCCTACAACCCTCCCATCCCTGTAACCTCCTCCAGCCCCAACCCTCCCTATCTCTGTAACCTCCTCCAGCCCCTACAACCCTCCCTATCTCTGTAACCTCCTCCAGCCCCTACAGCCCTCCCTATCTCTGTAACCTCCTCCAGTCCCTACAACCCTCCCTATGTCTGTAACCTCCTCCAGCCCCTACAACCCTCCCTATCTCTGTAAACCCCTCCAGTCCCTACAACCCTCCCTATCTCTGTAACCACCTCCAGTCCCTACAACCCTCCCTATCTCTGTAACCTCCTCCAGTCCCTACAACCCTCCCTATCTCTGTAACCTCCTCCAGCCCCTACACCCCTCCCTATCTCTGTAACCTCCTCCAGCCCCTACACCCCTCCCTATCTCTGTAACCTCCTCCAGTCCAGTTCAAAGGTTACGGGGAGAAGGCAGGAGAATGGGGTTCAGAAACTTATCAGCCATGATTGAATGGCGGAGCAGACTCAATGGGCCGAATGGCCTAATTTCTGCTCCTATATCTTATGGTCCCTACAACCCTCCCTATCTCTGTAACCTCCTCCAGCCCCTACAACCCTCCCTATCTCTGTAACCTCCTCCAGTCCCTACAACCCTCCCTATCTCTGTAATCTCCTCCAGCCCCTACAACCCTCCCTATCTCCGTAACCTCCTACAGCCCCTACAACCCTCCCTATCTCCGTAACCTCCTACAGCCCCTACAACCCTCCCTATCTCTATAACCTCCTCCAGCCCCTACAACCCTCCCATCCCTGTAACCTCCTCCAGCCCCAACCCTCCCTATCTCTGTAACCTCCTCCAGCCCCTACAATGCTCCCTATCTCTGTAACCTCCTCCAGCCCCTACAATGCTCCCTATCTCTGTAACCTCCTCCAGCCCCTACAACCCTCCCTATCTCTGTAACCTCCTCCAGCCCCTACAACCCTCCCTATCTCTGTAACCTCCTCCACCCCCTACAACCCTCCCTATCTTTGTAACCTCCTCCAGCCCCTACAACCCTCCCTATCTCTGTAACCTCCTACAACCCTCCGAGATCTCTGCGCTCCTCCAATTCCGGCCTCTCGAGCATCCCCCGATTCCCATCACTCCGCCATTGGCAGCCGGGCCTTCAGCTGCCTGGGGAGGGCCCTAAGGTCTGGAATTCCCTCCCTAAACCTCTCCTCCTCTCTCTCGTGCTCTCTCCTCCTTTACCTGCTCCTTAAAACCCACCTCACCTCTCTATCTGTCTCCCTTTAAGGCAGTCCTTAAGACTGAATTCTTTCACCACATGAGATGTGGGCTGTCGCTGGCCGGGCACAGCATTTATTGCCCATCCCTAATTGCCCCCTTGAGAAGGTGGTGGGTGAGCCGCTGCAGTCCCCGTGTGATGTAGCTACACCCACGGCGCTGTTAGATTGGAATTCCAGGATTTTTTTCCCGTGTGGTGTAGGTACACCCACGGCGCTGTTAGGGAGGGAGTTCCAGGATTTTGTCCCCGTGTGGTGTAGGTACACCCATGGTGCTGTTAGGGAGGAGTTCTAGGATTTTGACCCCAGCGACAGTGAAGGAACGGCCGATATATTCCCAAGTCGGGATGGGTGAGGGGCTCGGAGGGGAACTTCCAGGTGGTGGTGTTCCCCATGTGTCTGCTGCCCTTGTCTTTCTAGACGGTAGAGGTCGTGGGTTTGGGCGGCGCTGTCGAAGGAGCCTTGGCGAGTTGCTGCAGTGCATCTTGTAGATGGCACACACTCTGCTGCCACTGTGCGTCGGTGGGGGAGGGAGTGAATGTTTGTGGATGGGGTGCCGATCGAGCGGGGGCTGCTTTGTCCTGGACGGTGTCGAGCTTCTTGAGTGTTGTGGGAGTTGCTCAGGGAGTTGATCAGTGCTGAGGGAGCGCCGCACTGTCGGAGGGTCAGTACTGAGGGACCGCCGCACTGTCGGAGGGTCAGTGCTGAGGGAGCGCCGCACTGTCGGAGGGTCAGTGCTGAGGGAGCGCCGCACTGTCGGAGAGTCAGTGCTGAGGGAGCGCCGCACTGTCGGAGGGTCAGTGCTGAGGGAGAGCCGCACTGTGGGAGGGTCAGTACTGAGGGAGCGCCGCACTGTCGGAGGGTCAGTACTGAGGGAGCGCCGCACTGTCGCAGGGTCAGTACTGAGGGAGCGCCGCACTGTGGGAGGGTCAGTGCTGAGGGAGCGCCGCACTGTTGGCAGAGTTTGCTGTCGGCCAATTGGCCTCCTCTTATCGCACGCGATTGCACCTCTGTGAAGTACTTCACGTGTCAGATTTATCGGGAGGTCTGGAGATCAGTGAAGGGCTTAGGAATTCCTTTTTGTGTTACCTTGTCTGCCTCACCCTCTCTCTCTCTCTCTCTCTCTCCGCCTGTTGTCTGTCTCAAGGGTCCACCTAGCGGGTGTCCGATCGGAAAAACTGTGAGGCTGCTGTTCAATCGGATCA
Source organism: Cetorhinus maximus (assembly GCF_964194155.1). Taxonomy (NCBI): domain Eukaryota; kingdom Metazoa; phylum Chordata; class Chondrichthyes; order Lamniformes; family Cetorhinidae; genus Cetorhinus; species Cetorhinus maximus. The sequence goes on from NW_027597686.1 coordinate 54,901, forward strand.
GATGCATGCGACCAAATTTGGAAGATAATTACAAGGAGGCCGACCGCCATAAATAACCGAGGGAAGACGTCTTGGTAAGACAGCTTGAAGGTCCTTGGGATTAAGATGTGGGAAATGGAGATGTATCCTTCCCCACACCCCGCCCTGCCTGCCCAGTCCAAATACTCCACCACCATCCCCCTATAAGGAACTCCGTCAACAGGCCTGCCTTCGTGTAGCCCCCTTCACCACCTCCGGGGGGCTTTTTCGGAGCCGTGGTCGCCGCTGTTGACGCAGGAAATTCGCGCACAGCAAGATCCCGCGAGCTGCCCGCTTGTGAGCATGAGCCCGGGTCGTTCTGTTTTTTTTGCTGAGGTTGGAGGGCGTTAAATATCCTGGCCCCCGGGACGACAGTGCGGAGCTCCCTCAGTACTGACCCTCCGACAGTGCGGCGCTCCCTCAGCACTGACCCTCCGACAGTGCGGAGCTCCCTCAGCACTGACCCTCCGACAGCGCGGCGCTCCCTCAGCACTGACCCTCCGACAGTGCGGCGCTCCCTCAGCACTGACCCTCCGACAGTGCGGCGCTCCCTCAGCGCTGACCCTCCGACAGCGCGGCGCTCCCTCAGCACTGACCCTCCGACAGTGCGGCGCTCCCTCAGCGCTGACCCTCCCACAGCGCGGCGCTCCCTCAGCACTGACACTCCGACAGTGCGGCTCTCCCTCAGCACTAACCCTCCGACAGTGCGGCGCTCCCTCAGCACTGACCCTCCGACAGTGCGGCGCTCCCTCAGCACTGACCCTCCGACAGTGCGGCGCTCCCTCAGCACTGACCCTCCGACAGTGCGACGCTCCCTCAGAACTGACCCTCCGACAGTGCGGCGCTCCCTCAGCACTGACCCTCCCACAGTGCGGGCGCTCCCTCAGCGCTGACCCTCCGACAGTGCGGCGCTCCCTCAGCACTGACCCTCCGACAGTGCGGCGCTCCCTCAGCACCGACCCTCCGATAGTGCGGCGCTCCCTCAGCACTGACCCTCCGACAGTGCGGCGCTCCCTCAGCACTGACCCTCCCACAGTGCGGCGCTCCCTCAGCACTGACCCTCCGATAGTGCGGCGCTCCCTCAGCACTGACCCTCCGACAGTGCGGCGCTCCCTCAGCACTGACCCTCCGACAGTGTGGCTCTCCCTCAGCACCGACCCTCCGACAGTGCGGCGCTCCCTCAGCACTGACCCTCCGACAGTGTGGCTCTCCCTCAGCACTGACCCTCCGACAGTGTGGCACTCCCTCATTACTGACCCTCTGACATGTGGTGAATCTTTGGAATTACCTCCCCCTGAGGATTGTGGATGCCCTCCTGTCGAATATATTTAAGGCTGGGATCGGCTTATTTATGGTGTCTCTGGGAATGAAAGGGATGTGGGGTGCAGACAGGGAAATGGCGTTGATGCCAAGGATCTGTTCGATCTGTCAAGGAACAGGCCCAATTAGCCATAAGGTCCTTTCCTGCTCCTATTTCCGATGTGCTGATTATTTATGGTAGTGCAGCATCCTTTTGTACTACATGTTTGACAGTGCAGCACGCTCTCACTATTGCACAGGGAGGCTGAGAGAGACAGACAGACAGGCTGAGAGGGAGAGACAGACAGAGAAAGAGAGGGACAGAGAGATAGACAGAGAGACAGACAGATAGACTGAGAGAGAGACACACACACACACAGACAGAGAGTGAGACAAATACAGAGGCAGAAAGAGAGAGACACAGAGGGACAGAGAATAGAGAGAGGGAGACAGGGAGATTGAGTGAGAGAGAGACGCACAGCGAGAGTGCTAGTGAGAGAGACATTGAGGGAGAGAGACAGAGAGGAGGTGTCAGAGGGAGAGAGAGGGGGAGTGAGAGTGAGAGAGAGAGTGAGAGAGAGGCAGGTGGAGAGAAGGAGAGACAGAGGCATAGAGAGAGAGGGTGAGGCAGAGGGAGAGATAGAAAGGTAGAGGGGCAGATGGAGAGAGAGGCAGATAGAGAGAGAGAGAGGCACAAGGAGAGAGAGAGAGGGAGAGGGGCAGAGAGAGACAGAGGGAAAGGCAGATGGAGAGAGAGAGAGAGATAGGGAGAGGCAGAGGGAGAGAGAGAGAGGGAGAGGCACAGGGAGAGAGAGAGGGAGAGAGAGGCACAGAGAGAGAGAGAGGCACAGGGGGAGAGAGACAGAGAGGGAGAGAGAGAGAGAGAGGGAGAGGGAAAGACACATGGAGAGACAGAGAGAGAGAGGGAGAGAGAGAGGGAGAGAGAGAGAGAGAGAGAGGGACAGGGAAAGACACATGGAGAGAGAGAGAGAGGGAGAGAGAGGGAGAGAGAGAGAGGGAGAGGCACAGGGAGAGAGAGAGAGAGAATGAGAGGCACAGGGAGAGAGAGAGAGGGAGAGGCACAGGGAGAGAGAGAGAGGGAGAGGCAAAGAGAGAGAGAGAGAGAGAGAGGGAGAGGCACACGGAGAGAGAGAGAGGGAGAGGCAAAGGGAGAGAGACAGGGAGAGGGGCAGGGAGAGAGAGAGGGAGAGGGAGAGGGGCACAGGGAGAGAGAGGGAGAGGGAGGGAGAGAGAGAGAGAGAGGGGGAGATGGACACAGGGAGAGAGAGAGAGGAAGAGGGGCACAGGGAGAGAGAGAGAGAGAGAGAGGGAGAGGCAAAGGGAGAGAGAGAGGGAGAGGGGCAGGGAGAGAGAGAGGGAGAGGGAGAGGGGCACAGGGAGAGAGAGGGAGAGGGAGGGAGAGAGAGAGAGAGAGAGGGAGATGGACACAGGGAGAGAGAGAGGGAGAGGGAGAGGGGCACAGGGAGAGAGAGGGAGAGGGAGAGGGGCACAGGGAGAGAGAGAGGGAGAGGGGCACAGGGAGAGAGAGAGAGGGAGAGAGAGAGAGGGAGAGGGAGAGGGAGATGGAGAGAGCGAGTGAGGGAGGGGCACAGGGAGAGAGAGAGAGGGGGAGAGAGAGAGAGGGAGAGGGAGAGGGAGATGGAGAGAGCGAGAGAGGGAGGGGCTCAGGGAGAGAGAGAGAGGGAGAGAGAGAGAGAGAGAGGGAGAGGGAGATGGAGAGAGCGAGAGAGGGAGGGGCACAGGGAGAGAGAGAGAGGGAGAGAGAGAGAGGGAGAGAGAGAGGGAGATGGAGATAGCGAGAGAGGGAGGGGCACAGGGAGAGAGAGAGAGAGAGAGGGAGAGGGAGAGGGGCACAGGGAGAGAGAGAGGGAGAGGGAGATGGAGAGAGAGAGAGAGAGGGAGAGGGAGAGGGGCACAGGGAGAGAGAGAGGGAGAGGGAGATGGAGAGAGAGAGGGAGAGGGAGATGGAGAGAGCGAGAGAGGGAGTGAAAGTGGATATCCAGTTCTCCTCCTCCTGACGTACAGAGAGCTGGAAGGCTCCGGTTACTTGGAAGATGTCAGAGTTGGATTACAAACGATTAATCCAATTAAGGGGTTATTTTGGGCCAGGGCTCTGTAAGGTGATGCTCCGGGATCCATTTCAGGGACGCGGCAGGGTAGGGGTTAGACCGACAGGCCCAGGCGGCTGACGCTGCGGGTGAGAAAAGCGGATTGGCAGGGATTAAAACCCGGCACAGGCAGCTCGAGCAGGGTCCTCCGGTTACACTGGCTGCAGAAGGCCCAGTTCCACGGCCCCTCACTCCCTCCCAGGGCGCGCCAGAGCACAGCACGTCTCGGACACTACCTCGCTGAGGGCCAGAGGCTGCCGCAACGTCAGCCAATTGGCGCACAGCAAGCTCCCACAAACAGCGATGTCAGCAACACCCCAGCAGCTCCTCTGTTTCCACTGGTGGTAGTCGCGGGGAAACATCGGGTCCAGTCCCTCAGCACTGACCCTCCGACAGTGCGGCGCTCCCTCAGCACTGACCCTCCGACAGTGCGGCACTCCCTCAGCACTGACCCTCCGACAGTGCGGCGCTCCCTCAGCACTGACCCTCCGACAGTGCGGCGCTCCCTCAGCACTGACCCTCCGACAGTGCGGCGCTCCCTCAGCACTGACCCTCCGACAGTGCGGCGCTCCCTCAGCACTGACCCTCCGACAGTGCGGCGCTCCCTCAGCACTGACCCTCCGACAGTGCCCCTTGAACTGAGTGACTGGCTAGGCCACGGTGGAGGGTATTTAAGAATGAATCGTGTGGCTGTGGGTCTGGACTTAGGAGTTGACCAGTTTGGCAGACTTCCCTCCCCTAATGGACGTTCGGGAACGGAGTGCATTATTACACTCAGAGCACTGTGTACAGTTCTGGTCTGGTTAGACCACACTCGGAGCACTGTGTACAGTTCTGGTCCGGTTAGATCACACTCGGAGCACTGTGTACAGTTCTGGTCCGGTTAGACCACACTCGGAGCACCGTGTACAGTTCTGGTCTGATTAGACCACACTCGGAGCACTGTGTACAGTTCTGGTCCAGTTAGACCACACTCGGAGCACCGTGTACAGTTCTGGTCTTGTTAGACCACACTCGGAGACCTGTGTACAGTTCTGGTCTTGTTAGACCACACTCGGAGACCTGTGTACAGTTCTGGTCTGGTTAGACCACACTCGGAGCACTGTGTACAGTTCTGGTCTGGTTAGACCACACTCGGAGCACTGTGTACAGTTCTGGTCCGGTTAGACCACACTCGGAGCACCGTGTACAGTTCTGGTCTGATTAGACCACACTCGGAGCACTGTGTACAGTTCTGGTCTGATTAGACCACACTCGGAGCACTGTGTACAGTTCTGGTCTGGTTAGACCACACTCGGAGCACTGTGTACAGTTCTGGTCCGGTTAGACCACACTCGGAGCGCTGTGTACAGTTCTGGTCTGGTTAGACCACAGTCGGAGCACCGTGTACAGTTCTGGTCTGGTTAGACCACAGTCAGAGCACTATGTACATTTCTGGTCTCCACATTATAAAAAGGATAGAGAGACACTGGAGAAGGTGTAAAGAGGATTCACAAGGGTGGTACCAGAACAGGGAGGTTATACCTATCAGGAAAAAGTGAACAGGCTGGGGATCTTTTCTCTAGAGAGAAGGCTGAGGGGGTGACCTGATTGAGATCTTTAAGATTATGAAAGGGGTTCGATGGTGTAGACGTAGAGAAGATATTTCCATTTGTGAGTGAGACCAGAATGAGGGGGATGAAATCGATATCAGACGGTCACTAATAAATCCAATCGGGGAATTCAGGAGAAACATCTTTACCCAGAGAGCAGGGAGAATGTGGGACTCGCTCCCACGGGGAGTGGGGGAGAATGTGGGACTCGCTCCCACGGGGAGTGGGGGAGAATGTGGGACTCGCTCCCACGGGGAGTGGGGGAGAATGTGGGACTCGCTCCCACGGGGAGTGGGGGGAGAATGCGGGACTCGCTCCCACGGGGAGTGGGTGGAGAATGTGGGACTTGATCCCACGGGGAGTGGGGGAGAATGTGGGACTCGCTCCCACGGGGAGTGGGGGAGAATGTGGGACTCGCTCCCACAGGGACTGGTTGAGCTGAATTATATCGATGTGTTTAAGGGGGGAAGCTGGCTAAGTGAGGGACAGAGGGATAAATGGATTGGGTTGGGGGGTGTGGTGGGGGTGCGAGGTGCAGAGTGGGCAGAAATCGGGTGGAAGGAACCTCATGTGGAGCAGGAACTCAGACAGGCAGCGAGCAGATGGACTAAAACACCTGCTCTGGTTCCTTGAAAGCTTCCCAGAGAGAATTTCCCGAAACGGACATAGACAGAACTGGACCCGACACTCCAGCACAGAGCTGAGCCCTTCAACCTTCACTACAGACATCTTAGCTTTCGGTCACCTGTATAGATCAGAACTTGGGGCTTCGAGAGAGAGAGAGAGACAGAGAGATGGAGAGAGAGAGACAGACAGAGAGAGAGAGACAGAGAGAGAGAGAGAGAGACAGAGAGAGAGAGACAGAGAGAGACCGAGAGAGAGAGAGAGAGAGAGAGAGAGAGAGAGGGGGAAAGAGAGAGAGACAGAGACAAAGGGAGAGATAGAGAGAGAGAATGAGATGGAGAGAGAGATAGAGAGACAGAGAGAGGGAGAGATGGAGAGAGAGAGATATGGAGACAGAGAGAGAGAGAGGCAAAGAGAGAGAGTGAGAGAGACAGGGAGAAGCAGGGACAGAGAGAGAGTGATAGAGAGAGAGACAAAGAGAGAGAGAGAAAGAGAGAGAGAGAGAAAGAGAGAGATGGAGAGAGAGAGACATGGAGACAGAGAGACAGAGAGAGAGAGATGGAGAGACAGGGAGAGACAGAGAGAGAGAGAGAGACATGGAGACAGGGAGACAGAGAGAGAGAGATGGAGAGACAGGGAGAGACAGAGAGAGAGAGAGACGGAGAGAGAGACAGGGAGACAAGGTGAGACACAGAGAGAGAGAGAGAGAGAGGGAGAGAGAGGGACAGAGATTGAGACAGAGAGACAGGGAGAGACAGAGAGAGACAGAGAAGGAGAGAGGGACAGAGAGAGAGACAGGGAGAGACACAGAAAGAAAGAGAGAGGAGAGAGAGGCACAGAGAGAGAGAGAGAGAGAGATGTTATGTAACGCTCCTTGTCCCAGCTGTTTCAGGTTTAACTTGCACTCCATCTGCCCCTCTCGAGAGTATATTTAGCCCGGGATTAAGGGATGTAAGTGATCGGGAGTGAACATGAGGCTTCTGCTCGAATGTGCCCGAGTGGAGCGGTGTTCTCCCGGCGACTGTAATCCAACCCCCTCGTTCCAAGTGCAGATATTCCCAACCTCTCCCTGTCATTTCCCACCCACCCCCAGGGCTACCTGGCCTATTCCACAAGGGGCAACCCGAAATCGAGCACCAGTCACCAGCATCTTGGCCGCCACAGCTCCAGGACATCCCAGTGAATTTCCCGGGCAGTGAGGCGTTTTCCGGGAGGTGGAAACGAGACGCGAGGACCAATTTGCGCACAGCAAGCTCCCACAAGAGCTAACGTGCAACAGCGCCTCCTCTCGTCTCTGTGATGTTGGTTGAGGGATGAAGATCGGCCTCTGGACACCAGAGAGGACACCCCACACGCCCATCCATCCCCCGCTGACAGTGCGGCGCTCCCTCAGCACTGACCCTCCGACAGTGCGGCGCTCCCTCAGCACTGACCCTCCGACAGTGCGGCGCTCCCTCAGCACTGACCCTCCGACAGTGCGGCGCTCCCTCAGCACTGACCCTCCGACAGTGCAGCGCTCCCTCAGCACTGACCCTCCGACAGTGCGGCGCTCCCTAAGTACTGACCCTCCGACAGTGCGGCGCTCCCTCAGCACTGACCCTCCGACAGTGCGGCACTCCCTCAGCACTGACCCTCCGACAGTGTGGCGCTCCCTCAGCACTGACCCTCCGACAATGCGGCGCTTCCTCAGTACTGACCCTCCGACAGTGCGGCGCTCCCTCAGCACTGACCCTCCGACAGTGCGGCGCTCCCTCAGCACTGACCCTCCGACAGTGCGGCGCTCCCTCAGCACTGACCCACCGACAGTGCGGCGCTCCCTCAGTACCGACCCTCCGACAGTGCCCGGTTTCAGTCTCTCACAACAATTTATACAGCAGGATAAAAGTGTACTGATTCAAGTCGACTCTGTGTGACGGAGGTTACCCTGGAGAAAGCAATAGGTAATGATCGGCTCCCTAAGATCCCGGGTAATTGGGAAAAGAGCGCAAACCTTGATCCTATTCCTTTTGTGTGCAGAGGATGGATCCCTGCGTCCAAGCGGACGTCACTCCCAGCAGCACAATATGAAATGGGATATGAACAATGCGAAGGACACAGAGGGTGCAAAAGCTTTTGGCACACTGGCCTTCATAAATCAAAGTATTGAGTGTAGGAGTTGGGATGTTATGGTTGAGGTTGTATAAGACATTGGTGAGGCCAACTTTGGAGTATTGTGTGCAGTTCTGGTCGCCTAACTACAGGAAGGATATCAGCAAGATTGAGAGAGCGCAGAGAAGATTTACTAGGATGTTGCCGGGTCTTCAGGAGTTGAGTTACAGGGAAAGATTAAACAGGTTAGGACTTTATGCCTTGGAGCGTAGAAGAATGAGGGAAGATTTGATAGAAGTTTACAAAATTACGAGGGGTATAGACAGAGTAAATGCGAGTAGGCTCTTTCCACTTAGATTAGGAGAGATAAACACGAGAGGACATGGCTTTAGGGTGAAAGGGGAAAGGTTTAGGGGGAACTTCTTCACTCAGAGAGTGTGGAACGAGCTACCATCTGACGTGGTAAGTGCGGGTTCACTCTTAAGTTTTAAGAACAAATTGGATAGATACATGGATGGGAGAGGTCTGGAGGGTTATGGACTGGGCGCAGGTCAATGGGACTAGCGGAATAATATTTCGGCACAGACTAGAAGGGCCAAATGGCCTGTTTTCTGTGCTGTAGTGTTCTATGGTTCTATAAGCATAGCGAGAGAGGAAGCAGTGAAGGGACCGCTCATCCACTTGAAGGTGGATAAGTCACCAGGGCCGGATGGATTGTATCCCAGGCCGTTGAAAGGGAAGCCAAGCAGCAAATAGCGGATGTCCCGCCGATCCCCATTTTCCAATCCTGGCTAGGTACGCGGCGGGGTGGGGGGGAGGGGGGGGGGATGAGGCCTCCCAGAGGATCGGAGGTCTGCGAACGGTGCGCCGTCGTTTAAAAAGGGGTGCGGGAGGGGAGGAACAGGCCAGAACATTGTACAGGCCGGTCGGTCTGACTTCGGGTGCTGGGCAAAATGATCGGAAACGGTTCCGAGAGACGGGATAAAGGGTCGACGAGGGACAGTCAAGCGCGGGTTTTGTCCGAGGACGATCGTGCCTCGTTGACTTAATAGATTTTTTTTTGAGGAGGGTCGATGAGGGTAGTGCAGTGGATGTAGTTTACATGGGTTTCAGTAAGGCGTCTGATAAGGTGCCACATGGCAGGTTTGTCCGGAAAGTGGGATCCCATGGGATACGGGGTGGGCGGGCGGGGACGGCGGCTGGTTGGATCCAAAATCGGCTCAGCGACAGGAAACGAAGGGTAATGGTCGATGGGTGTCTTTGCGAATGGGAAAATGGTTCCTGGTGGCGTTCCACGGGGCCCAGCGTTGGGGCCCTTGCTGCTCGGTTGTATATATGAACGACTTGGACTTCAACGTTGAGGGGGGGGGGGGGGGTCACGATTGGGAAATTGGCGCAAAAATTGGCCGCGCGGTCGATAGCGAAGGGGACAGCCCTGTCGACTCCAGAGCAATATCGCCGGTTTGGCCGTGCGTTCGGGGAGGGGCGAACAAAGCCAGGGGAATGCTCAACAAAACGGGAGGGTACTGAGAGGAGGGGGGCGAGTGGCAGGGGTCGAGGGACCAGAGGCTGGAAAGTGGGACTGAAACGAGCGACTAGTTTCCTTTCTTATTTACCAACCCCCCCTCCTCTTTTTGACCGGCGCAAACACGACGGGCCCAATGGCCTCGGTCTGCGCCGTAAACATTTCTACGGTCGAATGAGCCGCGACACGGCCGAATATTTGAAATCGGTTGTTAAGCGTCGCCATTGGCGCACTCGGGATTGCTGCCTAAGTGCTGTCCAATGGCGGAATCGGGCCAGGCCCTTTGAAATTTGGTATTCTTGCCTTTGTCCCGGAGGGGAGGGAGGAAGACGGGAAGCTTTGGCAGCCTTCAGCAGTATTCAAGCCCTGTGCTGCCAGGCGGCTCCGCGTATCCGGTTGGTCGACTGTGTTGGGGTAGCTTCGGCACGTCCGGCCTTGCTAATAGGCCCAGCTTCCGGCGCCTTCAACGACAGGTCTTCCCGAACTATTAAACCCTGCAAACTGGTGAGCCTGGGGGATAGGCGGCCGACGGATTGAGAAGACGTAGAGCGCGAGGCCTTCTCCGTATTGGCTCTCTTTTAGCACGTCACGCGCTTGGCCATCTTCCTTGAATGTAGGTTCCTCGTGTGGCTCAACCTCGACATGGAGAGGACGATCGAGGTGGGGGGGGAGGGGCTCACAATTCATGGCGATGGTTAGGCTGCGTTTAGGATGGCAAAAAAATACGCCAGGGCCTAATTTTGTTCCAACATGGACATCCTCGATTCGTATCGGACACCCCGCTGTGTTTTTTTTTATCTCGTCCGTGGTTCGTGGGGCGTTGCCGGGCCAGGCCGGGCATTTATCACGCATCCCTAATTAATTGCCCTTGTTCAGAGGGGACATTTAAGGGCCAACCACAACGTTGCTGTGGGTCTGGAGTCACTTGTAGGCCAGGCCAGGCACGGACGGCGGGTTTCCTTCCTTGAAGGGGCAATAGTGAACCAGATGGGTTTTCTCCTGTCAATCGGCAATGGTTCCGCGGTCATCACCGCATTTCGGATTCCAGGTTCTCGTTGAATTCGAATTTCGCCGTTTGCCGCGGCGGGATTGGAACCCAGGTACTCCGGAGGGTTACCCTGGGTCTCTGGAAGGCTCATCTCGCCTCCGCCATCGAGATCCATTGCTTTCGAGCGCAACTGATGCCCGAATGATGGTGGAGCGTTTGCTGCTGAGCGTGGAACGATGGCCGCCAACGAGGTCCCAAAAAGGTCCGGCAGGGCACGCCCTCTGCCCCATAATCGCACGCGCCGTGGTTTCAGCTGTCGAGAAAAGCCCAAGATTCGACGTCCCCACCGATCTTGGGTGAAGAGAAGTCCGGACGTCCCGCCGGTCGCTGTCTCGGGTTCCGCTTCAGCGGGCGGCCATTTTGTTCTGCCCGCCATCTCCTCTTCGGTGGAAAAAAAAGCGTCCCAAGACGCTTCCCGGCGTATTCAGCGGGCACTCCTTTTGGCGGTAGACGTTTCCGGCGGAGGTGCACGTGGCGGCGAAATCGAGCGGACGTGGTGTCGGCGGGGGTGTCTCTTATTCGCTCGCCCTCCTGGCGGCCATTGGCGTCCCAGCTGGCGTCGCCCCCCCACCACGCTACGGGAGGTCGGCGACCCGAATGCGGGTCGAACCCGACGGTTTTAAACCCGGTCAGGTTAAACAAGCGAATCGAGCAGATAAAAACGGAGGTTCGATGAGTCGGGGTTGGCGTCCGGCCGCCCTGGGTTGGCGCAAAAAAAAATGGCTTCCGGTCCAGTTAGCCATTTTAATTGAGAAAAGCCTGCCCCCGGTCTCCAAATATTCACCCTTTGCAGGTGCCCCCTTTCCCCCTTGAGGGATGTTTCCAGACCCCCCACCCCCCAGCCCCACGCAACTTGCCAACTTTTATTTTGGTATCAGGACCAATTTAAGTGGCTCAGGCTTCATTCTTGCCCTATTTTCCACTAGGCCGCAGAGGCCCAGTTGCTCGGAGATGGGCCTGGGCGGGGCCCAAGTGGCGTTTGAATCAGGGGGCGGGGCCAATGCGACAGTTGGACAAAAGGGGGCGGGGCCAATACGGCGTTGGGACAATTGGGGCGGGGAAAAGGCGGTGTTTGGACAAAAAGGGGGCGGGGCCACGGCGACACTAGGACTACAGGGGCGGGGCCAATGCGGTGTCTGGGTAAAAGGGGGCGGGGCAAAAGCGGCGTTTGGACAAAAAAAGGGGGCGGGACAACGGCAGCGGTTGGACAAAAGTGGGCGGGGCCAAGGAGGCGGTTGGACAACAGGGGGCGGGTCCAAGGCGTCGGTTGGACAAAACGGGGGTGCCGACGCCGCTGGGGTGGAAACGGAGGCGCGGTCACAGACACGTTCGGGGAAAAAGGGCGTGGCTAAATGGACGTACGCAAAGGGAACGTGACCACCGCCTGACCGGGACAGCGGCGGGGCAAAGCGTGATGACGTCACTTCCGGCCGGGACAAGGGGCGGAGCAAGTCAAGATGGCGGCGCTGAGAGTGGGGCGAGGAGGTGGGAGAAGGAGAGCGGGTCAGAGGGAGAGGGTCAGGGGGGGGGGGGGATATGAGAGGGTCAGAAGGGGGGGATATGAGAGGGTCAGAAGGGGGGGATATGAGAGGGTCAGAGGGGGGATATGAGAGGGTCAGAGGGAGAGGGTCAGAGGGGGGATATGAGAGGGTCAGAGGGGGGGATATGAGAGGGTCAGAGGGGTGGATATGAGAGGGTCAGAGGGGGGATATGAGAGGGTCAGAGGGAGAGGGTCAGAGGGGGGGGATATGAGAGGGTCAGAGGGGGGATATGAGAGGGTCAGAGGGGGGGGATATGAGAGGGTCAGAGGGGGGGGATATGAGAGGGTCAGAGGGGGGGATATGAGAGGGTCAGAGGGGGGGATATGAGAGGGTCAGAGGGGGGATATGACAGGGTCAGAGGGAGAGGGTCAGAGGGGGGGGGATATGAGAGGGTCAGAGGGGGGGGGATATGAGAGGGTCAGAGGGGGGGGATATGAGAGGGTCAGAGGGGGGGATATGAGAGGGTCAGAGGGGGGATATGAGAGGGTCAGAGAGAGGATATGAGAGGGTCGGGGGGGGGGATATGAGAGGGTCGGGGGGGGGATATGAGAGGGTCGGGGGGGGGATATGAGAGGGTCGGGGGGGGGATATGAGAGGGTCGGGGGGGGGGATATGAGAGGGTCGGGGGGGGGGGATATGAGAGGGTCGGGGGGGGGATATGAGAGGGTCGGGGGGGGGGATATGAGAGGGTCGGGGGGGGGATATGAGAGGGTCGGGGGGGGGGGATATGAGAGGGTCGGGGGGTGGGGGATATGAGAGGGTCGGGGGGGGGGATATGAGAGGGTCGGGGGGGGGGGATATGAGAGGGTCGGGGGGGGGGGATATGAGAGGGTCGGGGGGGGATATATGAGAGGGTCGGGTGGGGGGGGATATGAGAGGGTCAGAAGGGGGGGGATATGAGAGGGTCAGAAGGGGGGGGATATGAGAGGGTCAGAAGGGGGGGGATATGAGAGGGTCAGAAGGGGGGGGATATGAGAGGGTCAGAAGGGGGGGGATATGAGAGGGTCAGAAGGGGGGGGGATATGAGAGGGTCAGAAGGGGGGGGATATGAGAGGGTCAGAAGGGGGGGATATGAGAGGGTCAGAAGGGGGGGGATATGAGAGGGTCAGAGGGGTGGATATGAGAGGGTCAGAGGGGGGGGATATGAGAGGGTCAGAGGGGGGATATGAGAGGGTCAGAGGGGTGGATATGAGAGGGTCAGAGGGGGGGATATGAGAGGGTCAGAGGGGGGGGATATGAGAGGGTCAGAGGGGTGGATATGAGAGGGTCAGAGGGGGGGGATATGAGAGGGTCAGAGGGGGGATATGAGAGGGTCAGAGGGGTGGATATGAGAGGGTCAGAGGGGGGGATATGAGAGGGTCAGAGGGGGGGGATATGAGAGGGTCAGAGGGGGGGATATGAGAGGGTCAGAGGGGGGATATGAGAGGGTCAGAGGGAGAGGGTCAGAGGGGGGGGATATGAGAGGGTCGGGGGGGGGGGATATGAGAGGGTCAGAGGGGTGGATATGAGAGGGTCAGAGGGGGGGGATATGAGAGGGTCAGAGGGGGGGATATGAGAGGGTCAGAGGGGGGATATGAGAGGGTCAGAGAGGGGATATGAGAGGGTCACGGGGGGGTTATGAGAGGGTCAGAGGGGGGGATATGAGAGGGTCAGAGGGAGGGTATGAGAAGGGAGGAGGGGGGTATGAGAAGGGAGGAGGGGGGTATGAGAAGGGAGGAGGGGGTATGAGAAGGGAGGAGGGGGGTATGAGAGGGGGATATGAGAGGGGGAGGAGGGGGGTATGAGAAGGGAGGAGGGGGTATGAGAGGGGGAGGAGGGGGGTATGAGAAGGGAGGAGGGGGTATGAGAGGGGGAGGAGGGGGTATGAGAAGGTATATGGGGGGGTATCAGAGGGTTAGGGCGGGAGGGGGTATCGGAGGGATCAGTGTGCGGGCGCAAGGGAGGGGCTATTGGAGGGATCAGTGTGCGGGCGGGAGGGGGTATCGGAGGGATCAGTGTGCCGGCGGGAGGGGGTATCGGAGGGATCAGTGTGCCGGCGGGAGGGGGTATCGGAGGGATCAGTGTGCGGGCGGGAGGGGGTATCGGAGGGAAAAGTGTGCGGGCGGGAGGGGGTATCGGGGGATCACTCTGGCTCTGCGGTTTATGCGTGGCTGTGTAACATTAACTCTCCCCTGGGCTTTTGTGTTTTGCAGTTCCCAGCAGTTGTATCTGGACCTTACTGACTGTCAGAGCGGTGAGTGTTTGATGGGGACGGTGTAGAGGGAGCTTTACTCTGTATCTAACCCCGTGCTGTACCTGTCCTGGGAGTGTTTGATGGGGACTGTGTAGAGGGAGCTTTACTCTGTATCTAACCCCGTGCTGTACCTGTCCTGGGAGTGTTTGATGGGGACAGTGTAGAGGGAGCTTTACTCTGCATCTAACCCCGTTCTGTACCTGTCCTGGGAGTGTTTGATAGGGGCAGTGTAGAGGGAGCTTTACTCTGTATCTAACCCCGTGCTGTACCTGTCCTGGGAGTGTTTGATGGGGACGGTGTAGAGGGAGCTTTAATCTGTATCTAACCCCGTGCTGTACCTGTCCTGGGAGTGTTTGATGGGGCCGGTGTAGAGGGAGCTTTACTCTGTATCTAACCCCGTGCTGTACCTGTCCTGGGAGTATTTGACGGGGACGGTGTAGAGGGAGCTTTACTCTGTATCTAACCCCGTGCTGTACCTGTCCTGGGAGTGTTTGATGGGGACGGTGTAGAGGGAGCTTTACTCTGTATCTAACCCCGTGCTGTACCTGTCCTGGGAGTGTTTGATGGGGACAGTGTAGAGGGAGCTTTACTCTGTATCTAACCCCGTGCTGTACCTGTCCTGGGAGTGTTTGATGGGGACGGTGTAGAGGGAGCTTTACTCTGTATCTAACCCCGTGCTGTACCTGTCCTGGGAGTGTTTGATGGGGACAGTGTAGAGGGAGCTTTACTCTGTATCTAACCCCGTGCTGTACCTGTCCTGGGAGTGTTTGATGGGGACGGTGTAGAGGGAGCTTTACTCTGTATCTAACCCCGTGCTGTACCTGTCCTGGGAGTGTTTGATGGGGACAGTGTAGAGGGAGCTTTACTCTGTGTCTGGTTTGAGGTTGTCTCATTTGGTGGAGTTGATGTCCTTGTTTGCTGATCCTGTCACAGACACACC